>NW_017299069.1:726523-784251 GCF_001594075.2 Trachymyrmex cornetzi
AGAAAGTAGTGGCCAGCGATGGACAATACTTTGAATCATAAATGTATAACCAGTTTTTTACAATAAAGCCTCGAATTTCGGAAAAAAAATGGCGGACGCAAAGTTGTACATCTAATAAAAAAACATTTATCTTTGCATAATTAAAGTTTTGCATGTCAAATCTTATAACATTAAAGATTTATTAGAAAATAATAATTATAAAATAATAATTATAATGACTAATCTAAATAGAAATAGATCTAATGCATTTCTTTAAAAAAATTTACGAAAAAATTTATTTCGATTTAATTTCGTTTAATTTTCTAAATCTATTTTCAAAATTTATTTTCTCGAATTAATTTCAAAAAAAGTGGATTAGATTATTATTCTAATTTTTTCAATCCCTTTGGGTTGCTGTTTAATTAATCATGCATTAAACACGCTACGCGATTGCCTCTCACGTATGGATTTTCTGAGAAAATCATAATTAATCTTCGCGTAACAAAGCCGCGAGGCACTTGTGTTAATAAATAAATCTCCCGGAAACGAGACGTCAGATTCGCATGAAACTTTAGCGCGTTCGCCGCGGCCTTGCGAGATTTACGAACTTAATCTGCGTCAGTATTTTCTTGCACCGTAGGTATCGTAACTCCCCTCCCCTTTTCTCTTTCTCTTTCTCTCTCATTTCCGCGGAGCATGCTCACCTCGCACGACGATCCCGGTGCCAGACGGCGATGTCCAGGGACGTGGGCCTGTGACCGGTACAGTGACTATTGTATACCGGGCAGGGAAGTACGAGAGTCTCACGAAACACCGGATTTGGCGTAGCACGGTGAACTGCGGTCCTCTTAACGACTCCCTCGCCGCTGGTGTTCTTTAGACTCGCTTTCACGTACGCATGCACCGGTCCTTCGTATGCTCTCCTCAAGTCCTTGCACCTTATCACTGCGAGAATTATAAAATTTTGATAATATGAAAGATATATACAGGATGTATCTAAAATAACAGTGCTAGTCCTAACGAAAAACTAATGGTGCGTTCAGGGAGACGTTATTAGCGCTATTTCTGTCATTCTATCTTCATTAGTTATTAGACGTAAAACAAGGATAGAATGACACAAATAGCGCTAATAGCATCTCCTCGAATGTACCTTAACTCGAAGAGTCCTCTACCATTTTGCAATTTTCGCAATAGTTAACGAGATATTAATTTCTAAATATTGCCGAATAAGTAGATAAAATCGATGTATAAAACAATTTTAAAATATCTTTCAGTGTTCTTTGTGAAATATTTTAAAGATGTTTCTTAAAGAGAATTTTCAAAGATATCTTAAAGTTGTCTTATATGCGTCGATTTTAGACATTTTACTCATTCAGTAACTAAAAAAAAATATTACGAAAACTGATAGAGAACTTTTTGACTTAGTTTTTTATTAGGAATAGCACTATATGATTAGTGGACGTTATTTCAGATACACCCTGTGTATGTATATATACTTTATTACATTATATTATTTGTTTTAGAAGTTTTATTCTATTTTCAAATGGACTAAAAATAACTTCATGTAAAGATTCATGACTTTGTTGAAAAGAGTTTCACTGCATATCAGTGATATATAAATAAAATAGAACTGTGTGTAAAGATTACGAAAAGTAATAAGTTTATGTTGAGTTAGGAAGTTCTTGTAAAGGAAGAAGTCCCTTTACAAAATGATAAAAAGACTTTTTTAATAACCCATATATTCTATTTTTAGAAAATTGGCAATTATATCACTTGATAGAGCAACGTTTCAGCTTTAAGAATGTATATTTTTAATTGCAATGCGACGATTTTTAACGGAGTTACGATCAATAAAGTCAGAATGTTCCTTTTCACTTAATTCGCGAGTAACTCAGGAACAAAAAATCGTAAGAACATTTTTAAAAAACGATTTTTTAGGGAAAGCTTTGAGCTTTTACAAGAGATAGTCGAAAATTTGCTTAAATTTTTTTGGACACGCTACAGACCTGCAAAGTGAAAAGAAAATTTTTCATTTTTTTCTCATAGTTTTTTATATGTAAAAATTACAAAACTCACATAAATTCAAAAAATATAGTAACCATTCGAAAGTAGAGATTTCAAGTTTTAAAACCCTTCTTTTTTAATTTTGATCATTTTTAACGAAGATGTTGATAGGGAAAGGTCTTTTTACCAACTTGTAAAAAGACTTTTTCCCTAACCCAATATTTATGTAATTTCTAAAAAATAAAGGTCTCTCTCTCTCTCTCTTTCTCTCTCTCAATCAATCAATTAATCTTAAAATGTAAAAAAACATATATGTGTTATAACTAGAATACATATATGATTATAATTACTATAAGTAATAATTAATAAAAAAATGTTCTGATAATGCTTTATATTAATCAATTAAAAACAAATTAAGGAACGTAATTACTGGAAATGTATTTTATGATATATCTTTATTTTAATTTTATCTTTTTTTTTTATTTATTAAAATTATTGATATGTAACGAAATAATAAGAAAATTATAATTTTATTTTTTATTTATAAAAATACAATAATTACGGAGACTGGCGGAGACGACAAACACTAACGTAAGTGCACGCGCGCTACGGTCTTTTAGACCGACCGTTACAAACATATCAAATTTTATGTATATAGATATAAGCGTGTTTACGTCATCTATTCTCGCATAATATACGAAAAAACATTAACAAACATTAAGGTAAAGATAAAAATATAATAGAGCCAATAAATTAAAAGATATAAATAGAAAATGGAAGTGTACGGCAAAACTCCCGGGTTAATAATTAACGAATATTTTTTACAATAACTAACGAATTAAGCATGCGGGATTGGACATTTTACAGTTGTAGTCACCTTGGTAGCTTTCAGACGTTGTTTTAATTTATATTCGCATGCTAAGGAGGGACTGTCTAATAATGTAATGAAAGAATCAATAGGCTGTTACGACCTTTGCCCTATTTCATTTTTATTTCACCTTCGCATTCCATTTACCCACCTAGGTTTTATCGATGATAGAATGGAATTACGAAGACGGAAGCTTAATGAATAAGAAAGTGAATATGCAATCATATCGGAATAATCAAATCTCTTTCCAGTTGACATTTTCATTGTCAATAATCAAAGTCATAGTTTATTACAATGTAACAACGTCTGCTTTTTAATTATGGCTACAAAAACAGCTGTATAATAGTTATTTATATAGTTTTTATATAGCTATGTTTTCCTTAAATTGGGGCTTTTAGAAAAACCAAGAAGTTGTCAAGATTGATATATGTGTAGCACTTAAACATGTGCGGTAATAAACTCCGTAGTACACAGAGTATTTTGTTAGTTTCCTTTGCTTATTATCATAAGTTCCGCTACATTTAATCTGGACATGTAGTCACTTTAATTTGCCGTAATTACACTATTTCAAAATTATTTAATATTTACTACTTTTATCACTTTCCGTGATAATTTATGGCAGTGTTTTAGAAGCCAGTAACGAAAGTAATTTCCACAATGCATGATTGGTCCGATTTACAACAGTGAAAGTGTTTTTCATTTAATTATAAATACAAATATAACATCTAGCTTTGCATACTAATAATTATTGTGTAATTGTTTCATAATTTCGGAATTCATTAAAAAAACAAAAATTTTTAATATTATACGCACATATAGAGTGTATTAGTTTATTAGATAAAAAGACAATTCCGTCTTTGTTAGTTTTCATTTTTACTTTGACGCGTTGAAATAATATACAGAAATAATTAAATTGCGTCATTATTTTATTACTTTAGAATGTTGAAACTGCTTTAATTACTACTTAGATTTAATTTATAGTAGGTTTGCCATGTAAATACATACAAATTGACTTTAAAATCTTTTAGTATATTATAACATCAGACTTTAATATTTAATTAAATTAAACCGTCTAAAAATAAAAAAAAATAAAATATTCGTGTATACAGTCGAATAAAAAATGTTGGTTCATTTATATACATTGTGGCAAATTTTGCATTGTGCGACGGTACTGCGGACAGGAGGAATCCCGGAAAATCTACGCTCCAGGCTCGCTCTTACGGCCGACTGTACCGCGGCACTCACTACTTGCGCCCGAGGCCGTCTGGCCGATGCGGCATTCGCCACTGGCTCCATCCGTGCCGAGGATTCGCATCGCGCGATCCACTTTTCGGCGATTACCACGCACCATGACATCGTGCTTCGAATAATCCTAAACGAATAGTCTCAATAATAAGCCGACGTGTAGGTTTAATTTGCAATGAAAAGACGCACATACACACATCACTATTTGTTGCTGCAAATAATTCTCTTTCCTTACGTAGATATATTTTCTTTGCTAAAATAAATATATATCCATGGAGGAAATGTTTACACCGAAAAGTATCACAGCATAAGTAATACGAACGAGATTTCCAGGGTAAATTGTGTCGTTGTGCACTGATTGTTTTTTCGTTTGTCAACTCACCCTCGTATATAAAAATTAAACGGAGATTTCTGGATGACACGAAAGATGACGAAGGAGCTATGCTGTCACGAGAAACAACCGCAACCGAGGATGATTAACCGATTCTACGAAACGATTACTAGACGCGTCAGCAAGCGGCGCATCGACCGAATGCGACGCATCTCGCTCCAAGCATGGAAAGAACGACTAGCAGAGCGAATCGATGAAGTGAATCTCGTCGTTGAGAACGAGAAAGGATCGCGACTGTTTAAAGACAACGCAACGGTGATCAATGTCGATGGGCTTACTAACCGGAATTGAGTCGCCGGGAGGGTCTGTGGGTTACTGGCACAGTATTATGCCGAGTGTAGGGGTGCCGAGCGCCCTCGAAGCACCTCCTCTCACGACACACAACTGGCGCATGTCTCGTGGCAGCGAAATTTCAGGGGTGTGCAAGAGTGGCAAGCTACCCCTTGACTAGACATAATTGGAGAATAACAAATATTTCTCTTATTGTTAGAAAGAAGCAAGAAATTTTATCTTTAGAGATAAATTTTCTTGCTTAATAAATAATGTTTAATAGTTGCAGCAAAAATTGCATATAGCAATAGTATCTTTTTAATTATTTTTAGAAAACATTGTGCAAAATTATTACCTTTTTTCATTATTCTTTAATATCAATTTAGTATTAATAAAATTTATGTCCCATTATCCAGATATATTAATAGATATATATTCACAATATTTTATTTAAACGTGTCTTTTAAATTTGATTGAAATATATTTGCATTTTCTTCTGTGTCTCCATTAATCCGGGAATAATTATCTGATTTTTTCTTATGTAAACGATTACCTGTAGTCCCTCAAAAAATCTTTAGATTTTTACACCCCAATTAAAATCTGACAACATATTGGATATTACTAATCGATTTTCTGATTTATTAGTATTTAAATACTTTATGGATATAAATTTAATTATATAGATATAAAAATACCCTAGGTGACTATTCCCGAATTAATCACAATTAATATCCATATAAAATATAAATGTGGACTCACCTCGAACGTGTATATGCTCCGCCACAAGAGAACACTCGATTTCGATCGATCCGCGACAATTAGATCTCGTCGGCAGTTCACCCTCGGGACTGAACTTCAAACATCTTCTGACAGTCGCAACCAAGGGGACTTCCGGAGTTGTCGACACAGAAGTGACGAATGATTTCGAGCTATGCAGATCATCCATCATGGACGACTTGAGGCTGTCAAGGTCCCAGGAACTGGTCTTTCTACTAATATCATCCTCCTTACGATCTTCAACATCGTAGAAGGACATTTTCGTGGCTGGCACATGCTTCTCGTCCAAGGTCGAATCAAGATCTGTCTCCAATGCGAGCTTCTTTACATTTGGATTGATGGCTTCGACTAGCGTGACCTGATTCTCCTTCGTCGAAGGACTACATGTCCTCTTGGCTCGTTTGCCGTCCACCACTTTATCGCCGTCCTTTCGCGGACGTTTCCGGCGAATGCCACGTTGCCTCTTCAACGTGAACTCACCATCGAGGTCATTCAGAGGCGACGTGAAAGCCCAGGACACCGGTGAAGGGTCCTCCAGGAGTTGACTGACCGACGATATGGAGCTGTCGTTACGTGCCGGCGATTCTTCCTCTACTACCTCCGCGATAGTCTCATACGTATGATCCGTCATTTTCGATTCCGGCCGTTTTTCGCACGACGCCTCCAGAACTTTGTGTCTTTCCTCGGCGTCACCCAGAAGAATTTCCGCTACGGTCTTGCTTCCAAAGTTTACCTCTTGTTCTCTGCACACACATCGTAATTTGATGATTTTTAATTTGGAAAATTTGTCATAATAAATTTATTCTCTTATTACCTTTATACACATATACAATTTCATATACAATTTTTTTAATTTCAACATCGTAATTGTTTTACGAAAGTACAATATTGATTCGCTCAAGGCAAAACTATATAAAATATAGCAGTCAAGAATCAACTCAGTTTCTGTTTGTTATCCTCTGTTTATCGAGTAATAAAAGTCAATGAGATTTCCAGAGATAATATACAACGAACCAAAAGGAGTTTAAAATTTTATTTTACGAAATTGTAATATTGGGTTGGCGAGAAAGTTTTTTCACTTGTTTTTATGCAAAAGTTTTTCGTTTGTCGCGAAATTTTCGTTACAATTATATCATTCGCTAGAACAAAGTTTCAGCTTTAAGAACCTGTTTTTTTAATTGCGGTATGATGGTTTTTATCGGAGTTATGAGCAATCAAAGTCAGAATGCTCCTTTACTTAACTCGCGAATAACTCAGGAATAAAAAAATCATAGGAACATTTAAAAAAAAATGATTTTGTAGAGAAAGCTTCAAATTTTCCCGATAGGTACTCGAAAATTTTCGTAAATTTTTTTTGAGCACGTGAAAGACCCTCAAAGTGAAAAGAAAATTTTTCATCTTTTTCAATTCGTAGTTTTTTATATGTAAAAATTACCAAACTCACAGAAACTAAAAAAATATAGTAACCTTTCGAAAGTAGAGATTTCAAGCTTTAAAACCCTTTTTTTAACTCTAGCTACACATCTTGGGGTCCCCGGGACTCCAGCGCAACTTTCTAAATCAAGATTTTTTTCGCGTTTCTAAATTTTTCTTCTTCTTTGAACCTATCTCGAAATTTCTTAATTCTATCGACTTTTACACATTATGGGCTTGTTCCTTAATCAATTTTCCATCGATTGAAAAAAAGTTAATTGAAATATATTCATTTTTACGAAAGTTACGGTAACAAATATGAATGGGGTCCCAGAGACCCTAGTGTGTATATTAAGCGTGCAAAAAACAAGTGTATAAAGCTAGGGTTAAATTTAAATTTCATTCATTTTTGACGAAGATATTGTATATACAATTTTGAACTAAAAAAATACGAAGAAACTTTCTTTCCAACCCAATATATTATATTTCGATATTTTTAACAAAATTCTTCCAATAGCTAGAGGTTTTTCGCCGCACTACTCATACCCGTTACAAAGAGTTTATAATCATCACTTTATTCAATTACTTTATTATTATTATTATTATCTTACCTGTGAAGCACCTCCGTAACTGTGTTGTCCATATTCTCATACTTCGGTAAGTCTTGATCTATAGTGAGACTAGACAGCTTTCCAACGAGCGGTGTCTGTCCCTGAGCTGCCTTCGTCTTGAAGGGACTGATTGCTTGAGCAAGTTTAGTGTGATACGGTGTCCGACATCGAGCATGAATCTTCGTTATCTTTGCTAACTTTGGTAAATACGGCGTTCTTATAAGCCGCGTCTTTTGCTCGACGTTTTGGGAATAAACTTTAGTCTTTGTCCCTAGGGGCATTGAACCAGCCTCCATCACATCTTCAGGGCTGGTCGCCATCGAGATCTGCTGGAAAAAGTCGGAAACATGCGACTGCAGATTCGCTCGTGCCTCATTGACAACATTTTGTGGCAGTTCGTTGTCGCTCTGAAAGTTCTTGGCGCAACTGTTCATGAAGAGTGCGGGGTCTGTCGGTAGAGTCAAGGCGGTGGAGCACTTGCTACCAGGTGGGTAATATGTGAGCGGTCCAATGTCGGTATCCACTCTTGGCGTGCTTTGATAAAAGCTCTCGGACACTGGGGAATTTTCTCCTGCTTGTGACATAGATTGGCGTTTATTTGACTTCAGATGTGGCTTTGTTGCCTGTAAAATACATTGAGCAATATGTCTTTTCATTAAAAAAAAGAAACGCTATTAGAAGAATCACTAATCATGCGAGAAAAATAATTTCAGTCAAATTAGCTGAAAACTGTGCTATTTTATAGTTAATAAAATATTGATCAAAAATCGCCATAAGTATAATAATAAAAAATAAATAGATTTTGCTATAGCATCATTTGAAAGTTGCTATTTTGGATCTAATCGTGTTGAAAAATATCGTTATATACATAATACACTGTTGTTTAACTGTATGAGATACTGCTAACTGTATTACTATTTTATTTATTATTACACTGAGAAAAAAAATTGTTAACTTAATTAAATGCGTTTAGTTCGTAATGATTATTTAGTTCAAATATTTATATATTTAGATTAACAAACTCTTGTAATAAACATGTCAATTGTTTGAATTAACAAATATTTAATTGAATTAACAAATATTTGCTTGACAGCCCGTGACTGCTACATTTAGTTGAATCAACTAATATTTTTTTGAAACAGCAACTTTTTTTCTCAGTGTATAAGAGAAAAAAAAGTGAGTTTATTATTACCTGAAAATATGTCCTCAAGTCAGTTCCACTACTCCTACACCTTCTCTTTCGAGCCGGCGTTGTTCTGGATGTGTTCGACGCATTCTGAGTAGATACCTGTCTTGTTCGGCAGCTAGCAGAAGTCGGCGGTGTGTTAGACAAGTCTCGGAAAGGCCGGCGAGGAGGCTTGTTTAAAGTGGGCGGACCGTGAGGTGTCGAACTGGTTGTCGACAACGATCTCGAAACCGTCCACTTCAACATCTCTAAATGCTAAACAAGAAGAAAGAGAGAGAATGATAACGGACAATTTTAAAAATAATTGGAGAGATTATTGATACACGGTTTTGCTGAGATATCTAAAAATTTAACTAGATACATCTGCAAATAATTTTGTTGAACCTATAAACTATCAAAATAATTATGTAAGATACTCAAGTTAGTTGCTAAAATATTAAACTTTTTGTAATATTTTGTAATCATGCTTAAGTTTTCTACATAAATATTTTGACGGTTCAACAAAATTATTTTGAGAGATCTGTATTTAGTTAAATTTTTAAATATTTCAACAAAATCGTTCCTGTAGGAGAAAAGTCTTTCTCAAGAAACTTCAAAATCAACATTGATATATGTGTATCTCATACATAAAAAGAATAATCTAGATAATAAGAGACATTGAGAATTTTCTCAACGTCAAACATAATTAATTTTCTAGGCTGTTCTTTTTATGTGTGAATTGCCATCCCTTTAATTCTCTAATATATATGTCAAGTGTTCCGGAAACCGCAAAGCCACGAAGCGATTATTTTCACCTCAACACGTCACTTTCCCCTGTGTGTTCACCGTAATAACATTTCATTAAAGAGTCCTTCACATCCAATCTAGCTATTTCCTTCGTACAAAGGAAGTCCAAGGGCTGGGCTGAGCTGTCATTAATCCATGACGCACGCGTACGGCGTACGTGAAATGTATGGGAATACACATGAATGGGAAAGTCGTTGGGTTTTGCTAAGTCTCGATAAGGTCGACATTTCGTCAGGTACGCCTATCGGTCTTCCGGCCGAAAGCGAGGTGATCGCTTGTGTCTAATTATGTAGGGAGAAATGTGTATACGACACACAAAACGCGACAGGAAACCTCGCGACGAAATCGAGAGAAAGAAAGAGAGATAGCGACGTGCACCTGTCACGACATACGGGAAATAGCGAAACAGGTGAAAGACGCCGTACACCTGAAAGACGGTTTCACCAGTTAGCACTTGCACCTAGACACCATGCTTAACGATCCCTTAAACGGCTCCTAAAACTGAATACCGATATATATTATAGCGCCCTTTTTCTCTTTCGTTCTCCAGAGCGTAATATTGTAAGCGAGAAGAATCGAATGTAATAACGATTGAGGAAAAAAGGACATAGTACAGGCCGAATTATTGTTTCGTTTGGGCTCTGTGGTTGTTGTTGCTGCGCATGTAGCCGCTGACTTGCAAAATTGCTGATCCGATTAGCTCGCATGAGCGCTGGTTCATCACGGCCGGGTTGAATCAAAATTTTTCTTTTGAACATGATATTCACATAACTTGGTTATTCCAGATTAAAAATAGCCAATATTTTCGTGAACATTTAAATTCATTTCATCTCGAGTCGGTTTTTGTAATAATATTAATCTTTCAGTGCCTTCTTGGTGTATCAAGTTTTCTTTTTCCAATGCTTCTTTAATCCTTTTTCCATTGCTTATAATTTTGTGTTAATGATATTTACATACATTTACTTTTTTATTAATAGAGATATATATATTTTTAATACCTCATTATATTTTTTAATGTCTTGTGTTCCCATTGAAAAAAATCCTTTGCAATATACATTTATTGTTTTGAAAATTAGAAGCAGTCGAATTAAGTTGCGTATGACCATATTTACAATCAATATATAATTGTTTTCATTTCATAATTTTCCAGCAAACATCTATTAATAATAATATAACCATTAGTTATAGTTTCCTACTCAACAATATAACTGTAACAATATAATAACTGTAATGTAATACATGTGTGTTACATTACAATTATATTCTTGAGCGGAAAATTATGCTAACCATCACCCAAGCAGAATAACAAGTCATTATGATATCAAAATGATGTCAAAATGTCTCCAAAATAATCATTAAAAGTAATTTTCCAATTCATTTTAATGTCATTTTGACGTTATCGTGATTTGTTGTTTTGTATGAGTATGCTATTGTTAGTTAGTGTTTGCTGGATTGCATATGTCGTTGACTATGTCACGTAAAAATCGTACAGTAATCGTACAGAGAAATGTTTTTTAAAAAAACTTCATTTTTAAAAAATAAATATTATGCAGCGACAAATGAGTCATCGAATTGATGTTGAATCAATATAAATACGATGATTTCAACATCAATTCGACGTTTAATTGACTGTCATTTCTTGTTGGATAATTAACAATTTATTCATAAAGAATAAAATAGATTGTATGTTTCTTAAAATTATATATACCAAAAAGATGTGTATTAATTTTTTATAAAAAATATATCATCTGAAAAATAAGCGAAAATAAAAAACTGTATTGTTTGATGCTCAAAAAGTATGCATACAGACGAAAAATTTAACTTCTAAAATTAGGAATACATGCGAAGCTCGTTTATTTATGTTAGAACAGAATGTATTTATTGCATAAAATTGCTAATTAATACTTTTTGCTCTCTCACTGTATACATCTTACATACATGTGTATATCTTTCTCTGATTATTAGATCATAAATACATATTTTCAGTTATTTAATATCACTCCTTTATAAATTCTAGATTAAATCTCCATTTAAGATGAAAAGAAAGTGAATGTATATTTAGGAGATCCTGATCTCGAGGTTGATCTTGACCCTGAAGGAAACTTCCTGAAAAGTCGCGCGGTCGGAATCACGTCCGGAGCAGCGCGTAAAAACGGTGGCAGCAGCACTAGCAGTAGCAGTAGCAGCAGCAGCAGCAGGTTTTCACTTTTAACGGTTCGCCGAGGGGGGGTGCGGCGCATTGTACTAGCTAGGTATAAAAATGCATTCATTTGCATACAGGCTGTTGCCATGCTGCGCGCGCGTTCTCTCCTGTCCTGCACTTTTTCGCGTGCGCTCACGTGTGCGTGCCTCTCGTGTATCTACGCGTGTATACGAATGTCTGTCGCGACAGTACCACTACCATTTCTACCGGCCTACGCGCATGTAAAAACGGTCTTGGCACCTGCCCATATGGTGGTGAAACGCACAGTGGGTCCCATCTGGTATCGCTCAACCCAGTGCTAGGTGGAACCCCGATGTCGATACGTGGCAAAGACGATGATTATCTGACATCTATGAGGAGGATTTTCTCAACGTATTTCTTCGGAAACCTCGCTAAGTGCACGTGCCATCGGAATGAAATCTTTCGTACAAAAGAATACAGAAATATCTGTTATAACTTAGAAATTTTGACATTTAACTTATAATGCATTATATTTATATTATAAATCTAATGTGCATTTAGTTTTATTATTCACTAGAATGGCATCATTTTATTGTAATCCCTTGAGAGAAATGCTTATGACCATTAAAAATATATTCTTTAATTAATTTAATTCAACACACAACTGAACAACCACAACTTGCCGTTGCGTAAAAAAATTTTTTATTAGATTTATGAAATTATATTAAATTTTTTTTTATTAAAAGAAAGGATTCTAATTTTTTCTTCTCTGAATTAAAAGGATCTTTTTATTGAAACAAAATCATTTTTAAACGAATTTCTGAAGATTTTTTTAAGCAGTATACATAGTCTCTCTTTCAACATTCGTAAGTGACGAATCATGCTAGGTAAAATGACATGCGGAATATCTAAAACCTTCAGAATGTTCGTCGGTGACGACTTTCTCTCGAATGAGTGAGTACAAGTACAAGCGACGAAAGGTATTCGTCTGTATAATTAGACACTAGTTCGTCATTCGAAATAAACGGGGTACGACGATCAACCTGCACCTGTGATAAGACAATGTTTCCGTCTGTTTCCGGTTTTCAACTATACGATATATTATAGTACACACTAAATTGTATACCTAGCATTTCACTGTTCGTACGTTTGAATGAAACGTTTTGCACATATATATGTATGTCAATTTACTCCATGAGTATAAGAATACAAAAACAGTAATGTTATAAATTATTGTCTTGACTAGAAAAGAATTGTAAATTTTTATAAAAGTATATCTTTTTATTGAAAAGCAGTAAAAGCCCTTCCGTTGTCATTGAGACTATAAATTACTATGATAAATACTAAGAAATTATTGATAAAAACATTATTTACTCAGATAGAGAGATTATTATATATATATATTTCTTTTTCTATTCTCTAGATAAATTTATATTTTTTTAAAACAAAATCTTGTAATATTTTAAAGCAAAAAAATAATGAAAGATATTGAAAATTACAGGAATTTTTTATATCAAAGATGATAATATTTATAGAATCCATAAAATATTCTTTTATTATTATTGTAGATATAAATATACAATTCCTGTAGAATAATCGTAGCAGATAAGGATGTACCTAATTTGATCACACATACGCCACCTGCATACAAAATTTTTCCCTTCGAGATTCTCGCCGTGACTACGATAGATTCGATTAGAATGCCCATGGAGTTCTATTAAGCGAAGCCCAGGGGTCCGTCGTCGTAATTACGAGTGCAATAAATCTTAAGGGCCCTGCGTGTGTGTTGTATAAACGACATAAACATAGAAAGGGGAACCACTGTATGTGGTCCACCTGTGAATATTATCGCTTCATCTGATCTTCGATATGCCTCACGAGTGAACGACCGCTATGAAAGATGATTATTTTTTGTACATAGTTTTGCCCTGGCAACGGAGAGAGAGAGAACAAGTGTAAGATGCAAAAAAGTAATTTCAAAGATTTGCTTCAAATATTTCAAGAGAAAATCACAGTTTACTAACTTAACAAAGAAATAATGTTAACAAAAAAGTCGCGTACATATTTTGCTTGTTTTAAGTTACATTCATTCGAAATTATCATAGGAATATAAAAGGTGAAATATTAGTAATATTTCAGAAGAAGTATTCTTTTTATACATTTTTTACAATTGTTTTTAAGAAAGTATCAATTTTTTTTTATATGTATCAATAGTCATTATAAGCATAGTTTAGCAAATGAATAAAAAAAACTTTTTTAAAAAATGTGCAAAATAATCTCTTAACTGGCTTAAGATTCAAGTATTATGCTAGTCCATCAATAAAATGTGATTGAGATTACCGAAGGGAGAGCTCCGCTTTTTTTCATCAATTAGGATATATGTCATATATTTCAATGTCGAGAAACAGAGACAAGTGTACAAAGCGCTAAAGACACTGAATTGTACCATGGCTTCTCAATTCCCCATATGCGCCCCTTTTATGGGCCTATAAGGTGTTCGCACGAGGTGAGTCGCGTCGTTTGAGGTCGCGTTGCGAATGCAAGAATAGTCCCTACGACGAGTGGCCCGGAATAACAACATCGGGGCCTTACACCCGTCCGGACCCGGCTTCTATTCCCGCAAGACGCAAGGCAGGATCGACCTCGTTCCTGTATGCCACGGAAAATGAATAAAATAGAACGACGGTTAAAATCTTGACATGCTTGCAAGCATGGTCGACAAGGACCCTCGTCCATAATGTATACTATAAAAACTGTTTTTAATAAGAAAGAAGTAGACGGATTCAAAGAAGTAAACGAGATTGATTAAGGGTCGGTCTCGCTTATGTTTTTCTAGAGGGCTCTTCCCAGCCTTCGGGAAAACTTATTTGCAAATTCTCCATCTGCTAAGTTTGAAATGTGCTACATAATATATATATATATATAATTGTAAACCTAAGACATCATGTATCCTTGAAGTAAAATTGTAATTTATCTGATACTAATTTGATATTGAGTTTGCATCTTTACAAAATTTTCTTTTAAAAATTTATTTCTCTTCCCAATCCACAAATCGATAGATAGATACATTTAGAACATCTTGTACACGATACCGCTTACAGTCTTAAATGGACAAAAATAAAAGGATGTGAGAGAACGTACTTTTCTTCTTCGAGGCGTTAATAATCACTTGTCGAGACCGCACGAGACTAATGGCGGATACGGCGCGAAAACCGCCATCACAATGCGGATTATTCACGGGCCCGAAACAAGAAAGACGGTGCCATTAACGGTCTTGATGCGCCCCTCGTCTTGAAGCATAGAGAAAGCAAGAAATACTCCGAAAAGTAGCGCGTGTCGTCAAGATTGGATCGACATCAAGAAAGGGGCCCGAAATAGTTCCCCAGTCTATCAGGGTTGCGTCGCGATAAATTTGATATACTACATAGCATGTATGCTAAAAAATCTATTCTTATAGACACTTCATCTATAAATTCTTCAATTAATTTAAAAATAATTTCTGTTAATAACAATTTAATTAGACATTATATTTTATAGTTTCCGAATTTTCATGTTAAATATCTTGTTAAATTGTTTATGTTAAATATCTTAGTAATTGAATTAATAAGCTGCATAAAACCCATTATGGAAAAAAGAGATTTACTATCTATTTGCCTTTTTATGGAGATTAATTTACAAACTAAATTGCTTTAAACTGAAAAAGAAAAATTATCTACAAACTCTTAAATTCGAAACAACTTTTTCGTTGTTAAATCCTCCACGTAATTTTAATGTATATAAAAATATAATTTACTAATGTTTTATGTATATATAGATTGGAATGCTAAATGGAATAATACTAAATAAATTTCTATTATAAATAAGCATTTAAAGGAGATAATTTTAAATAATTATAGACTATATTTTTACGATACAAATTATCAGCATAAATTTATTATTTATTGACACTTATTTTTTACAATTTTGATATTTGTCCAATAAAAAATTTTTATCTCAAAATAGATATTCTATTAAAATAAATATGGTATTAAATTTAAAGAAGTCTTAAAAAAAACATTAACTCCTGAAAGAAACACCAAAGTCTCCCTGTTTCTCAGTCTCTCTCCCCCCCCCTCTCCCCCCTCTCTGTTTCTCTCTCTCTCTTTCTTCAGGATATCCTGAGAGCTGACAGGAAAGGGGGAGGACAGCTGAGAGAGGCTCGTGTGTTACCCGATTTCTTTTCAGGACCGCGCAAACAATCACGCACGATCTTACATATGCAAACACGCCCGCCGAATGTCGCTTAACAAATAGTGTCTCGGTCGGCTCACACGGAGATTTGAAGTACCTCGGTGCCTCGGAGACATATTACTTCTACCCCTTCCGACAATTTATTTAGTTAATTTGAAGTTTTCAAAGGTACAGATTTTTCTCATTGCATCTATTTATTTCAATTGTCGGAATAAAATTGCTGATACAATCTAATTATTGTATCTTATGAATACTTTTTACAAACTAATGCACAATATTGTAAAATGCATAATATTGCACTTGTATTATAATAACTATTATATTTCTGAGAACTCGACATTTTGAAATAATTTATTGCATAAAAGAGAGTACTAAATTTAATTTGCGCGTTTCCCATTATTTGCCAATAAAACCAAAGAAAATAAAAACGAATGATATAAATATGATATATTAAAAGACACGTCTATATGTTGCCATGTGCACATGTCGATATCTGATAAGGATTATTTTTGAACACCGAAGCTGTCAAAAAACAAATAAAAATGTTTATTATATATTATATATAGACAGCAAAAATTAATGTGATGCATCTTTAGTGATACAAAATATGAATAATATATATCTTATCATCTGCTTGATATCTAACAATAGCCATTTGTGAACCAATCTCAAATCTTCAAACATCAAGAATGAAAGTGCAAAGAACGTATCACTTTCAAATCCTCGAAATTTTAACACGAAGGTTCGCGAGCTTCAAAAGGTGTTGTCTGTAGGACTTATCAAGAAACTGATAACGAACTCCCCTATATAATCCTTGTATTTCAAAAAGACCCAGAAATGATTCAACGTCATCCTGAACATATAAGAAAGAAGAATAACGGCCGTCGCGTTTTAAACGCGGGAGAAACTCCAAATTCCTACCAGAGAAGATCTTTGGGGCCCGCTAGGAGAAGCGGAAAGGAGGAGGCAGGTGAAGACCTCGTACCTGATTCTCTTTCACGTTATCACGAACACACGGACGAGTTGTACACATACGCGAGCATCTCGATGTATATGCCGCGAGCGGTTCCGAAAATACTCTATTCATCGTCGCCCCCTTTTTTCTGAACCTAACCTCCCCCCACTTTGATTCCGCACACATACTCTCTCTTTCTCTCCCATCTTCCTTCTCTCTCTTCGACATAAGTCTCAAGACTCGGTTCTGATTTATATTGGATTGACCCCAGGCGCACCTTTTGCTAGCGCCATTTTCTCGAAATGCTCCCTGTGAAGGGGGAGGGTGGTTTTTAGGGACCCAACCGACGACAATCAAAGCCGCATTCACTAGGTAGAGGCTACTACTCGCTGCATCAGCGACAGTGAGAGATTAGGGGAGCGGAGTTTGGCAACGAGGAGAAGGAGACGCGCATCTAGAGAGGAAACGTGTCGTGCGCGATAGAGGAGAGAGAGAGAGAGAAGACGCGAGCCTTGGGCTCACGCGTTATTTGGAGCACACCTGTCCCCCCGGTGATCCGCGCGTGTTCCCATGTCGCGCGCCTCCCCACTATCCGAGCCTGATCTACGTGCGTTCCCCGTGATGGTGAAATCCCACAAGTGTTAGCAGACTTTTCCGATCTCTGCGAGGATACGCAAGTTTGAGATCGAATTTCTATGGCCGTTCTGAGGAAATCATTCCTTTAAAAACGTGCCTAATTCTGAAATACTGCAGAACTGTGATTAAATGTATTATTAATCTTAAAACTCTCTCTCTCTCTCTCTCTCTCTCTTTCCTCAGAAAAAGCCCAAAAAATAGTATGCGATATAAAACAAAAATTATCTTTCTCTAAATTTTTTCAATTATCAAGCTTGCTCTTCTTCCTTTGTAAAAATAAAAGAAATAATCTGCTCTGATATATTAATATATAATAATTTGTTTACTTAGCTAATAATTCAAACACATATGTAACAATATTTGGACAATCAATTAGTTGTACTTGAATCCTCATTTGGGACATATATGACTCTCGCAAAGTATTCTCTTTCGAGATTATAAATCATTTTGATATACCTTGAATTATTCAGACTTGAATTCATGGTCCATTATATATTCCGCTCACTGTATTCCATTATGGACGTCGATCTTGGATATGTACCGTGATGTACAGGCCGAGTGGAGCCAAAGTGGAATTTAATTTTCAAGATACGATCCACTCGACGATGCGAGAGTGCGCACGAGGAAGGCGGCTGGCTGACCCATCAAACAAGAAGAATGACCCATGGTCGAAAAGAGAACAAATGCGGAGGTCGATCGAGAATAAACTGGAAACTCGCGGATCGCGAGTGTGTGACGTCTCTCACACACGCATATCCGTATCTTTCAGAAGACTTCGGAGAGATATTCAAGACAAGACTCGAAAATAAGGTAGGAACAATAACGAGGAAACGAGTCCTAGCAACGGCGTCCGAGGGGCATTTAAATGGCAAAACGCCGAATCCGAAAGAAGGGCTCTTTGAGGTGGACCCACGGCGGGGTCCCTACCTTCGACGCAGGAAAGTTTGTATAGGACCCACGAGACTGCCCCCCCCCCTTCTTCTTTGGCCCTCTCCCCCTTTTCAGCCGTCACCATCTTCTTCTGCCCCTCTTCGTTGTCGTCTTGCGAAATCTCCCCACCTTGCCGGCAGATGTACGTGCGAGGCGCACGCGTGCTTGCCCTTTTCTCCCTTTGAATCCCGCCATAGGCCCGCGTGTCGCTTGGATCAAAAAGGACTGTCTTACAATTAGACGAGGTTCTAACATCGCTCTCGAGGACGCACTTGTCCTTTGTTCGACCGGTCGATCGGCGAGGAAGCCCGCTCTTACTTTCCGGACACTCCTTAACGACTCCCGATCTCACCCCTCCCGGAACCCCCTCTCGCTACCGCGATTTCGTTCGCGAGGTTGGTTGGCCACGTTTTCGCATGGTGCCCACGATTTTGCACCGTGAATAAGAACGACCGTAAGCTCATGTCCAGTGTGGATTTCCATATTAACCCTCTCACTGCTGAAGGGGGCTTATTATAATAATATAATATGATAATATGCGTAAGGATATAATACGAAATTATTCTGTCCGCAAAATTTCGCATAATTTTATACCGAGTGATATGAATAAGAGTGATGGAATTTGTGCGTGACAATTTCGAAAAGTTAATTAGATTTCCCAAATTAATTTCGTTATTAATAGGTATTACAAAATTATAATAGAATATAAATAATGTCTACAAAATGAGTAATATAAACGTGAATAAATTACTCGGAAGTTTTGTATAATATTTTCAACTAAATAGTTTAATAAACTTAAATAGTTTGTTCTATATTTCTCTTGAAAAAGATTTTATCTGTATAAATTAATTATAATTACTTTACTAATTATTTTTCAAATTAATTGTATTTCTATTACTATTACTAAAAAATTCTGCGAAATTGCGATTTAGTTTAATAATTAATAAAATAAGGTATGCAGCTTCTTTTCAGTTACTTGAGTGGAAAAGAGAAAAAGAGAATGAAAAAAGAGAAATTCTATACTTATTTATTTTAAAAATTGTGTTTATTTGTTCAAATAAATAAGTATAGAATTTCTCTTTTTTCATTCTCTTTTTCTCTTTTCCACTCAAGTAACTGAAAAGAAGCTGCATACCTTATTTTATTAATTATTAAACTAAATCGCAATTTCGCAGAATTTTTTAGTAATAGTAATAGAAATACAATTAATTTGAAATTTATCCTCTGTTTGCTTCTAAAATCTCGATATTCTCGATAGATAAATCGTGATGATAGATACGTTCGATCAGTGATCCGTAAAAATTTGAAAGAAAAGAAAGGGTGATTTACATAAGAGGGAATCCCTAGGTATTCCGCCTGGGAAAGTGTTAAACAATCGCGCACCGAGACGGATTAATATGACAGATAAAAGAGGGCACAGTCTGGAAAGGGATAGAGAGACTTCTGAAAGAAAAAGAGAGTGCGCAAAAAAAAGAAAAAAGAATGAGCGCACCCCTCTTAACCATACATAATAGCTGCAATGTACAAGCAGGCAGGCGCCATTGTTTCGCCGGTAACTTTCAGATCTGACATGAACAAGGCACAACCGTTGAGCAATTACGCCATCGTTTACTCCCTCGAATAGAAGAGTCATGAGATTTCTGGCAACGTGGAAGTGAAGTGCGATTTTCTGACGTTTTGAAACATATCTCTGGAGACATTATGACAGTCACATGAATCTTCAAAAATGCATCCTTCCAATTTATTTCAAATTTCTATTTCTCTGACAAAAATAAACATTTAATTGGACAATGTCACATAAAAATGTGAATCAATCTACGAAATTTAAAAAGTTTTATCGTTCATAATTAGATTTGGATTAAAAAATTATATATTTTCTTTAACTTCATTACTCAAAATTTTTTATATTAAATATATTCATTTATGGTATTGTTTAGTAATGAATATAGAAATTTTTATCAACTAATCTCGGTGATTATAACACTTGCAATTAAAAACAAAATTTATTAACTATTTATTAAGTTATATTGACTATCTTAGTAGTTAAATCAAGAACTACATTCTCGACTAAAGTAAAAATATATAATTAATTTATAAACTGAATTTTATTTATTTAATTTCTTGATATTTCTTAATTTAAAATTTTATAAATTTGTAAAGAAATTTTATTGCTTGAGATTTGGTAAAATGTTTTGCAGAAAAAAAAGAGTTTGTAAATTTATTAATCATAATAGCATAATTATAATAATATAACAAATATTATTTAAAATGTTAAGAAAAATATAATAAAATGATTGTCAACTAATCCTAAGCTAATAAATTATTATTGATTAAAGACAAGAACAATCAAATGCATAGAAAATATTTTCCCAGGCAAAAGAAGTGCGAAATTTTTAAACATATTCTCTTCGCATTCGGTCGAGGATGCATTCCTTTCTCGTACTAATCTCGAGTATCGCACTTCGACCTCTGCGTTGAGCTTCACGAAACCGGTCAGCACCCACGATCTCTCCTCTACACGACGAAAAAAAAGAATATAAACGAGATAGGCTACTCACTGCGTCCTTTGCACCAGAAAGTTCAGCTAAACATCAGACACAGCAACTAAGAACGAATCACTTTTCCGAGAGCACGATGTCCCACATAACACGATTTTCAATTGTCCACACTGTTAAGAACACGTTCGAAGTATCGTGAGGCACTAAGGTGTCCGTAACGTGGCACTTCAACGGCCGCCTCTACACTGACGAAGTAGGGTGAGAGCCGGGGCCTTATGTAGAAGGGGTCCGTAGGTGAACCTACAGAACAGGAGAGACCAGCTCGCTGTCCCTGTTCCTCCTGCTGATTGAAGGTCCTTCTCTATTCTTTTCGTACTGTATTCCCCTTCCATAAACCTTGTTTGACCACGTCGACCACTCTAATCCCAGGTGAATATCAGAAATCCAATGATCTTCCAATGATGTCAAAGAATGTTAGTGGGTGTCTCGATCGTCTGATTGTATATTCATATCCTTTTCACACTCAAATGCGCGAGATGAATAAATATTAAACTAATAATCATGAATTGTTGTAAATAACATTTTTTACTTAGAAGCTTTTGTGATAGTGTTTATGATAACTTTATTTTTGAGAAAAAATATTGCGGTAATAGGTATTTTTTAAAATTATAATATATCCGCCTGATATCGATTGGCAGATAAAATATTATTATTGATATTTTTAGAATTAAAACATATCAACAGAATATATAGAATCCCATTAAAACCACAAATCACTCACTTAATATCAAAAGATTTTGACTTGGTTAACCACAAATAAACGAAAATCTCAAAGTCAAGCGACCGCCAATATCACGGCCATTGCTCCGAAAAGATGCGAGAATTACAGTAAGACCGATCCTGAGACGACCTAAGGAGTGTCCTTTGTGAACTCCCGCGCTTGGCACGTGCCAAGGACACCCGTCACTTCCTTTCTTCGTCTTCCATTCAGAAGCTCCAATTACTCGGACAGATTCGTCCTGTCCTCGACCTGGCGGTCTGGGTCTTTTAGTTTAAGATTCTTGACAGATCCATTACGAACCATTGAGGTCCGATGTAACAGCTGGTAGTTTATGCCAGCTGAAAATTGATAACATGCCGGTAAATTCTTCTATTCTCCTTTTACCATCTTTTTTCATAACACATCGGGGAACTTTCGTCAAAAGGCAATTGATACGAATAAAAAATGATTTACTGAAAGAATCATAGATTTTATCTATCAGATAAAATAACATGTTTTTTAAATATCCATTTTTTAAATATCAATTTGTTGTTTTATAAAAAATTTAAGAGTTTATTGCTGTATTATTTTTTTAAAAATAAAATATAGTTTTAAGTTACCACATCAAGAAAGTATTTAATAAAAAATTTAAGATCTACATTCTACACGATATCGAAATATTTGCTTTTGTCATTTGTCGTCGCAATTGAACAGCTGCGATTGAGATATTCTCTTATCTATAAAAAAAAGATTTTATATATTGGTACCTAGCTTCGACGGGACTTGTCCTCGTGTGTTAGCAAGCTGCATGCATCGAAATTGCATCAGAGCGTTCTTCAGACATCCGATCTGTTTATCCAAGCAGGATGAGCAAATATTATTCTTTCACCAACCCGACCGATCGATTCGACATCGAAACGTACGAAACTTCGCAAAAGTTTCACGACGGTGACGTGAAAAATGGCACGGAACCGTTCCAAAACCGCATCGAATCATTTATAGATCTATACATGCGGGACAGCTGCATTCTAAGACGCCTGTCACACGTACTTGCATGTCCGAGGTATCTTATATCTGTTTTATTTCTTTGCGGTCAAGTTGTAAATTAAATATATATCTTAAAAAATTTTTCATTTTGAAATTTATTAGTGTTGCATATTATTGATTGTTTATATATTGAGCATTAATGATTATGACATTTTGGTGAATTTAGAATTTAACAGGCATAAACGCGCCACATATTTACTATACGAGTATATGTACTCCACTGTGTGTCGATCGTTCGAGACGTAGATCAATGAGGGATCATGGTAATTAATATGATCCTGTTATTCAGGAACAAGCCGCTGCTGCATTACGATGCGACCACAAGGCCCCGCATGTTGTTGAGGCATGTAATTAGAAACGGTTTGCCACATCAACGTTTATGAACACAAAGAACCCGTTCATCTAACACGCGATCGACTGTTACACTCGTCTTCGACTAGAGGCTAAAACATGACGAGATGACGACAAAAGTCTTCCGCAGAAAAGCATTTAAATGTCTTAGTTATTTTAGCTAGAGTAAAAATATTCTTTATTTTATTTAAACTTCAAACTATTTAAAAATTATCTTTCTAAAATTAACTTTTATACTCCAAACTTTATATTTATTAGGCAAAAATAACCTTTTTATTATATCTTTATTATATCTGTTATACTTGTAATTTTTAACAATTTTATCCTTTAACCAAACATTCCTGAAATTAACAATATTACAATTTATAATATTAATATAATAAAATTAATAATAAAATTAATAAGATCAAGAAGGAATAAATGAAAGAATATTCTTTAGCAAGTCAAAGTTTATCAAAGTTTTCATTCTCATATCGCGTATTCCTATTCTGAAACGACAAATCTGAGTATAACGTTATCACAGGTCGTTTCTGAACGTAAAATACAGTTAAAATTATTCCATGTAATAATTCAGTCTTGAAATTTGTCTGTGTAAATAAATTTATTTTGTCACTTTCTTTTTTAATCCAACAGTCTATAAAGACATTGTCCTATTTGTTATTAAATCGATTATCTAATAAGACCTAATTGATTCCCATTTAATAACAAAAAAGTACAGATTTTTTCGCAAAAGAATAACACGTTGCATTTATTTTACACAGTAGGTGGATCTTGTTCATGCGAAAATTTTTTTTTTTCCAGCAAGATACAAAATAGAAAATCCCTGTTTTCCTAGTTTCTTTTGCCGGGTCTGAAAATTATAACGACAATTGTTCGGAAATTACGCAGCTGGAAATAATTCGAGAAAAAAAAATTTTAAGTATAGAACTGAGTTTATGTAGCATCTGCACGAAGGTTTCTTTTCTCGTCGTCTTCTCCTTCACTACTCTTTGTTATCCTGTCAATGGGTTGAGTTCACCAATTTTAAACTCTCGATCAATTTCCCACGTTCATGTTATAAGCATTTGAAATCCAATGACATGTTGTCAATAATTTTATTTAAATCGTCATCAGAATGGTAATTGAACTGTATTTCAAATTTTATTCGACTGATGAGAATCATTGATTATTTCTAACAGATAATATTTGTAAAATACACACGTATTATTCAAATATATAACTTACATATTTATAATAACTCAAATAAAAATTTCTGAAAAGGTTTTTGTTTTAAAAAAAAAGCTATCCTTTTAATATAATACCTGCATATTACCACAAATTATCATTCATTAAATGCGAATGTTGCGATCACGCGTAATATACACCCGGCATTGTCTGAAACAACACAGTGAGGACAGCTGCACTTACATTTTCATTGCGAGCGATTGACATCGATTCGCTTAGAGTAAATAAGACCCGCCTTCTGAACAATATTTTGCGATTGAGGCAGGTGTACGATGAAGTCTTTTCACGGCAGGTGATAGTGTATTTTGCTGCAGGATTTAAAAATGTTAATTGTATGAAAATCAATTTAACCGATAGCGCGCTTGAGTAGACGTTCCGTTACAGCTGTGGAGAAAATGCATGCGTGGATTTTAACAATATCAACGTATATTCTTGTTCGATCAATATATTTTAACTGAATTCTTATTAACTCTTAATTCTATCTATTTTTAACAGATTTTTTATTTCTTATTTTACTTTAAAAAAATTCGAATTTGATAAACGAATTGAATAAAAAAATGTCTATCTATCAAAACATGTCAAAACCTGATTTATTTGTTAATTACACTGAAAGAAAAGATTGGTTGCTGCAATAATTTAGATAATAAAATATGCCATAGCATTTTTAATCTACCAGTTTTTTGTTGTAGCAGCATATTTTTAGTTGCGTTAGTCTATCCGCAATGTCAGTATATGATTTCGATAGGCTAATGCAACTAAAAATTTACTGCTACAATCAAAAACTGGCAGATTAAAAAGGCTATGCCATATTTTATTATCTAAATTGTTGCAGCAACTAATCTTTTCTTTCAGTGTATGTAACATCAATAAAAATCTTAACAAAGAAAAGTCCCCATGAAAAATAGATGGAAATAAGTCAGGTAGTGAAAAAATGTAAAAATGATCGCCGGCAATGGATGATGAACATGTCACTTCGACAACGAGGCATCGATAATCGTGGGGCACGACAGCATTCATTCGCACCCCAATATAACGTGCGAGATGCTTCATCCAGTTGCGGCTTTAATCGTTTATAGTCGCTTTACTTCTAAGTCGTTAAATTCGCTCCTTTTTTTTTATCCAAAATGCGTAGACCGTGTGATTTTTCTCCCTTCGGCTTCTCTTACATAAATGCGAAAGAAAGGCATGTGTACAAAAAAGTGATGTAAAACCTATAACAGTCTCAAAGGATACATATGTATCGCATTTCTATCAAACCCCTCTTTCAATTCTTGATGTCGCACATATTATGTCATATCTAGTAGTGACATTGTGTTATTAATTATTATACATATATATAATACACATAAACAATAATATATTATTTTGCCACTCTGTCGTCTTGCTATGAGAATTTTACAATATACGTTCAGACATACTGATGATGGCCCGGAAGCAGGCCGAAACGTTTATGCGTAACTAATTTATACTATATTCTTCGACAATAAACGATTTTTATTTTCGCAACAACAGCGCAAAGAAACTCTCATTAGCCTTTATTTATTTTTTGTTTTTTTTGACATTCTCGGAAGTTTGGTTACTTGTTTTATTTAATATACTATTTAATACAAATACACATACAAATACACTTCTATAAAACAATATATTTATCAAATATAATTAAAATAATCATAAATTTGATTTTATTAGTAATTGAAATAATAATATAATCTAATCTAATAATTCAATAAATCATTAAATTAACAATACTTGTACAATACAATTTTAATTGATAATAGGATATTCTGATATTCTATCTAACTTCCGAAAATTGTATTATAATGCGTATTAGTAGACGAACTTTTTTATCGGATACACGGGGGAGGAATGGGGGAAAGGGCTGGAATACACAAACTGACTGGTACACGCGACCACCCGTCGACCGAAATTGCATATTCATGCTCGTACGCGACTCCTTTTATTTCAGAAATAATATAATAGTAGAGAGAGAGATAGAGAGAGGGAGAAAGCGTATTTCCGTAAATCCTTGACAGGTGTTGGTCCTGATTCATACCCCGCTGCCACCGTATTAACCACATTAATTGGCCAAGGGTGCCGCGGGCCAATACCGACCGGCCGCAATCTAAACGAACTATCGTCTGAAATTCGGCGAATTGGGACAACTACGAATTAAAGATCACGGCTGTTTACTCGAATAAAGATTTAATCTTGACTTTAATTATCGAGAGTATATTGGAGTTTCAAAAAATCGGGAAATAAGTTTGTTTGCCTTCTTGATACTCAAACGTCAAGTTAAATTATAATAGATTAGATTAATTAAAGTTATTTAATGGAAAAAGTAAATTGTAAATAAACTGAAAAAGTTAATTATTTACATATATTATATATTAGTTATATATTATATTAAATAATTATTTAATATAAAAATTACATCGATAAAAAAGAAACTTGATGCCCTTGAAAATTAAAATTACATTGTACGGAAAGTCACGTATTTATTATTTAAATTACATAATTGATTAAGAGTGTACATGATTAAATTATAAGCTTATTCATTGTGTTTATATATAACTATTATATATTTCTCATTCTTCCATTTATTAATTTACTTATTACAATAATCTTGCACATGTTCTAAACAAAATTTCCCTCAAGCGTTAATTTCATTAATTTAACGGTAATGAAATATGACTGACAAATTAGGGAACTTAAGCTAATCACGAATGTTGCGATCGGTAAATTAGGATAGACACAAGCGGTGCGTGAACTTCCTTATCAAATCTCCATCATGCTTAGCGTGACTACATATGCAGTATATGCACCCATAAATTGCTGGAACGTGTCATATATGTAGAACGGCTTATTTTTTAAAAATATTTAACATCGTAGTCTTCCCTTTTCTTTAGTCCCTCAAGAGATTTTCATTGTATGCTGTGACGTAGAATCATCCGACGACTGTGATTGTGAATTCTAATTTGGGCTTCTAAAGAGTCTCCTAAAAAAAAGTCTTGTCGGTAACCCTTCTGCCGGAGCCAAATTGATCCCTTAATAAGAAATACAGATTTATTCGTCAACAGGTTTTATTGCATGTCAAGATTTGTGCATCAATCATGCATACTCTTTCCGACCATAATAAAATGGGTAAATAATGATCGAAGATATTTTCGTCATCTTTTTTAATGGAGTGATGTTTCATTGTAATGTTAAAATATTTGATTGAAACCGATGACTGAAGCACATTTTACATTCAGTTCTTTTTGCAAATCTTTCATAATTTGTGCAAACTTCTTCGACTTGTATTAAATTAATATAAATTATATAAGGAAATATGTAAAAAACGGTGAGATAGTAATACATACATAATATATGTTGAATATTACAACTATTCAATCATATTGTCGCAAAGTAAATATTCAGGGTTGCCACAGACCAGGAAAACCGGGAAAAGTCAGAGAAATTAAAATTGGTTATGGAAACCAGGAAAAGTCAGGGGAAAATGTAAAAAAGTCTGGAGTTTCAAAATTTGCTCACAATTTCTTTAAACTGCTCTTATTCCAAATAAATGTTACAATTTTTTAAATATTATTTATATCTAACGTTTTTAATTCAAAACTTGCGCACTTTAAACGATTTTAATAAAATAATTCAAATTTATATTTTATTCAGTATTTTTATTTGATCCCTCTTTTTCTTCTCGTAACTGCATTCTTTTTCAAAAGTAATTTTTTTTTTGCTGGCTTGAATTTGCCCTCAAAATTTTACTATGCTACTAAGCTCTTTGCGTTTTTAATAATATAGCTTTCCTACAATCTTTGAGTCTAAATGTTAAAATTTACATATTTTACATTAGTCATGGAAAATTTTCCATTTTCACCTAGAAAACCTGGAAAAGTCAGGGAATTTTAAAATTCATTTTCTGTGGCAACCCTGATATTATATTATTTATTGTATTATGCATATCGATATTATGTATACAAAAAACGCAAATTGTAAAAATACCACATTTCGTTACACGTTCTCATAAATTTCTAACAGCAAATATAATGTTGCATTGTCATTAGTCGCAACAGCGTCTCGCAACGTCGAGAAACTCGCTTCTCATTTCCATTCTTCGTCGTCTAGACACTCGAGTGGGGGACCAGGGAAGAGAAGACGTGTCCCCTCCGTTGTCCGCAAAGCCTAATTTCGGAAAAGGGTTCCGCCGTCGTCTAAACAGGGCCCGAAACGGTTTTGTGCGCTGCCGCAGGAGAGAGAAAGAGAAAACGAGAAAGAATCAGAAGAGGAAAGAGCATCATTCGCATGGGGCTTGTTTTCAAATACTGTCCTGGCCTTAGAGATACCATCGACCCCTTCGCACGAGCTTTTCACGTTCCTCGGAAGTCCGAAGGGCCCATGGGCCGAGCTCGAGGGCACAAAGGGGTCATCTCCCTTCTCTGAAGTCGATTCGAAGGACTAATTTTCTAAAACGACTCGTAGAGATCCGATCGTTCTCTGATGTACAAATATATTTTCACACCACACGTGACTAAGCACGAATGAACATTAGTGAGTGTTCTCCATTCGTCAGCTTCACCAATGAAACCTCCCTCTTCAAGTTGCAGGTAGCAAACCTTTGTGACATTAGCGATATGATGCGTAACATGGAAACATGTGTGAGAAATCAGTTTGTTCACTTGGAGAATAAAAATGAGATTCATCCGTGCGATAATCTATTGTATAATAATAAATGCCTGTTAATTTGATTTAAACGTGTTAATATGAATAATTATTATTAATACTTACCTAATAATCTATTATTGTAAAATTGTATAACACACACTTGGCTCGTAGAAATTTTATATTAAATATTAAATTAATTAAAAATACTTTACTTCTTAAGGCATTTTAAGTTTTGGATGATAATCTCTTAATACGAACTCTACTTTTAATTTACTTTAAATTAATTAAAAGATAATATCTAGGTATTCAACTTACACTGTGTATTATAAAATTTATAATAACAACATAGATATTTTACCCCCAAAAATATCGGTGTCTTATTACATAAAGTTTTTACTATAAATCTATTTAGCCCTACATATATGTTTGATTTAATTGTAAAAAATCCGTTGATTGCAAAAAAGTATATATTTAAACGGATTAAATATATTCACGTCAATTCTTTGTCGATTTTGTTTTTATGATTAAGAATACGTCGCGCCTTTGGGTTTTGTGCACGTCTGCTCCATCTGCTTTTGCGATCTCTCTTTCTTTCTTTCTTTCTCTGGCTTTTTCCGTAACACGGTTCTCTTCCACGGCGGCATGAATATTGAAGGAGACGGATAGCGGGACTGACTCTCATGGGAGCACGGTTGTACGTTACGCGTATGAGGATCCAGCTTCCGTTACGAAAATAAAGTACGAGTCGGATGAGAGCGACGGAGCGTGCGAGTTGACGGGACCGCACGACTAGAGAGAGAGAAAGCGTTTGATTATGCTATTAATAAAAGCAGCCGGGATTCATCGTTTAATCCTTAAATATTCACACGGACTTGCGGAATATTTTTATCAGATATTAAAATATTTCCAGTAAAATTCCACTTATTTTATTCGTATTGATGAAAGTTAGTATAATTCAGCAAGAAATAAAGAACTTTAATATAATCATGCAAAGATATAGTTTCAATTAATTAATTAGATAAAGTGTCACGAAAAAAATATCTTTTATATTGCATGTACTTATATAATTTTATAAATAATTTTAAAACATTTGCTTAAATAATATTATATATTATTTAATATTAATAATTTTTAATATTATAATAATTTGATGTTAATAATATTATATAAAATATATTAAATAATATTAATTTTTAAACCGCGTTTATAAATTTTCTTTTATTTTACAGCAATATATTAATCTTTGATCTTAAATAATTAAAATTAAAAATTTATTATTGTAATTCTATTTAATATCTAATTAGATGCAAGTTTCACGAATTCTATTTTGGGAAATTTTAGCTTCGCTCTGATCTGCAGTTTTATATCACATCCTACTATTTAGGTTTAATTCCATGTGACATTTATTTCTTTGACTCACAATATTTATGGTATTTGCCATTTAGGAATGAGAATTGTACGTGGAATGCGAGAGAATACTATCACTTCTAGAAGGAAATTTATTTTCGGAGGTATCTTATTTTTTAAAGAATATCGCGAATATCATTCACGAAACTCAATCGCATTAATCAGGCATTAATCCCACTCTTGAACTACGTTCTTTTTTGATCGATTGAAAGCTAAGGATTAGCTTTGACAAATTACAAATGCAAAAGAATTTGGAAATTTTTACATACTAATTTCGTAACAAAAGTCAGAGATGTTAATCATCGATAGTAAATAAAACTGTTCATTTATTTTAATATACTCTGAAGATAATAGAAAATTTGACAAGTTAAAAATTTGAGAATTTTGAAATGTGATTCTCTCAAAAAAATTTCGAATATTTCTTAATAGTTTAAATTATAGACTGAAGAAGTTCTAACTAAATGGCAATTTTTACATTTGCAAATAGGTACCTACATTTATTACAAAGTACGCAAAAGAAACTGTCGAGCGCAAAACAGTTCGTAGAAGATCGGTGATGGCACATATGAAAATTCTAAAGTGATAGAATTTTCTCGTTCCGAGAAAGGAGAGAAAATTTAAGGAGACACTGGTAAATAAAACCGCCTCCTCACCGTTTCCTCTCATCGTTCGCTCACGACGGCAATCAAGGGTGATGGTCCTCAACGGCGGAAGGACGACAGGATGATGGGATGAAGTGTGTGAAAGGGAGCAGGTCCCAGAACGCGGTCCAGTATCGCCACAGGAGGTCTGTCATATTGGGCTCAATAACGAGCATGCATTCTCGAATCAAGTCCCGCATTGTCATCCCGTATTCATCGTGTATCATAATACGATACATCGGTGAGTATTCATCGCCAGTGTATCGCATTATCCTGGCCGCATTATTATACCGCTGTGCGAATCCGCATGGTCCTGCCTACGTTTATCCTTTCTTCCTGCCTACCTTCCTTTTTCGTGCCCTTTTTTTTACCCTCCTCGCCTCTTTCGCTCGAGTGAGTGAAAGCATCTGGGCTTGGTACTGTTGTCGTGAGGGAAGCAAGACCAACTCGTAATTGGAACGATAGTTGGAAGAAGTTGTATATACAGTTAACCATAGCTGTACGATAGTTGAAACAAAAGTGCTGTTATAAAAAAAAAGATTCACCTCAAGTTTCTATGTGATCATTGTGATCCTGTAAAACGCTTGGATGCGCTAGTCTCATTAAAAGTTAACGCGCCAGTAATCACCTTTACAGAGATTGCCAAAGATTTAGTATTGTATGGGGAAAAAATAATTTTAGCATTAGGTAACAGTGCAGTCTAATTAAAAACAATTTTGTTAATTCAATGACAATATTAATGAAGCAAATAATATTTTATTAAAATAAGGGCATGGCATATTTATATCGTTAATACTGCCATTGAATAAACAGGATTATTTTCAATTAGACTACTGTCATTCGTTCAATTAGGCTAATGCTGTTAACACATCATTTTTTTCTGTGTACAAAATAACCTTGCTATAATTGATTTGCATTTTTATTCCTCATGAAACATTTTTCTACGTATATTTGATAATATTTCTTCTTCTTAGTCCTATTATTCGCTCTCTTGAAATATTTAGAAAAGCGTAAACTTTTAATCAATTATTTCTTATAACAAGTCAATTTTAATGAAATAATAAAAAGAATGTTTTATATATATATATATATATATATATACATTCATATAATATATCAAATTTGATAATATTCTATTACACATTTACAGTATCTATATTTTTCACAAGCCATTAAATCTGTATGGAAAGATTATTGATACTCTCGAACTTTTTAACATAGAGATAATATTTTTTTTCTTAACATATTGTATGACATACATATGTCGTACATTTTGATGTATGATAAAAATATTGCTGCATAACTGAGGGCTTTCCGTTATGGGAAAAAGTGTTTTCACGTAAAGATCGATCCATATTATCAATATGTAGTGTCAAGACATTTTTTTAGTGGTTCAAAGAAGAAATTCATTAGTCATCGGATAGTTATTTATTATACTGAATAACAATGAGCGGCTCCATTGTGGAGCGTCGATTGCGAATCAGGATGTATCCCTCGGTTCCCTATAAAGTGAATCGCAACGATTGATCGACATATTAAGGGCAATGAACGAGCAACATTTTTTTGAATCCCATATGGCAAGACTTAATAAAAGCTACCAGTAACTGTCAGTTTTAATATTATTGAATTATATTGGTGTTTTTGCTTTATAACAACGCGTTCGGAACATTTTTTATCATGAGTAATCAATATTATTTATACATGATGTATACGAGTTATATTTCATTTTTTGATTAATTCAGAATTAAATTTTAGGGAGAATATGTCGAAAGAGATTATGACGAGTTGTTAATTTTTTGCAATAAATATATTTTAACAGATACTTTTTATACGTCATATTCCTGTAAATAACATGAATTTTTTCTGCAAATGATAGAGAATTTTTCTTCCAAAGAATATATAATTTTCTGCAAATGGATACTTAAATATTAATTCTATATTTTAAAACGTATATTAAGGAAATAAGTGGTTTGCGATCTGCATTAATGGAAAAAATAAATGGAAAGGGTAAATTTTCCCCTGGCACATTACTGTATTGCTGACTACAACTTTTACCTTGAATTCGCCGAAAAATGCCGCATGTCGGCCGCGCGTATGTCGCGTTTCACACCGTTAATATTCCATCGGTGCACGTTAAAAATGACGTCGGCGGGATAAGCGTGGACGATAAGGTGGCCCGTAATTAGCTTCTCGGCATTACCGTGGCGAGTGCCCTCCTCCCGAGCGATTCGAAGGGGTCCGCCGCGCCGCCGAATGTGCCGCTGCATTTACGCCGCTCACATTATGCACGTGTATGCACGCCCCCTCCCTTTGTGCCGAGGTGGTCACAACCCTTGACATATATTACATGGACTACACAACATTACGCGGAATACTATGAATGCGTAATTTACTTTTAACCGCTGACCGTGTGGGCCACCGTCGCCGCCCCCTACGGTCAAGGGGGGCCGGCCGGCGGCGGTGGTGGTCGACGGGTATAACGGAGTTCACGCTCTGTTAAATCGAAAGGGAAGTGCTACGTACCCCCGCGTGTACTTACTCGAATGTACGCCGGCCACGAAATTGCGCCACGTGTTGTAACTTTTCCACAACCCCCTCACGATACTATCGATGCTTCGGTACAATACTTTGCTGTCGATACTATCTGCTTGACGCTTTAAAAAACTATATTCCTTATCGATCGCGATGTATGCATTATTGATTCTATCACGTCGATATCGATGTTATCACGATAATGAGCAATAAATCATCTTTTTTATCTTTACAACAAGACATTAATGCTGATCATTAATTATGATGATTACCTTAAATTTTTCTTCGATATACTTTATCATATAAGATATAAAAACATTTTTATTATTTTCTAAATTTACATAGAAATAATTTTCATGGAAATTATAAATTTCAAAATTGATAATATCAATAAATATTTAAAGATTTTATATTTTTTCTTCGTCGAGTACAAAACTTGTACTTTAAATAAAAATGTATGCATATATAAAATGATAATATATAAATTAGAATATAATTATAAAATATACAGTTTTTATAAAATTAAAAAAAAATGTTACGCACACATCTAGATTTTTTGTCCAAAAAGTGTCTGTCTCTTTAACGATATTCAAGATTTTTCTAATAATAAATATAAATCTTTTATTTTTAGTTGACGACATTATAACTTTCTAGCGTATTTGTAGGCACTATGGATAAATTTGCTGAAAAACATGTGATGAAAGGATATTTACCGGACATAGGATGACACGTAAAATTATTCTCATTCATTTCGCATCTCATGTGGATGCGAAAAAAATGAAATGCTGGAAAGAAAAAAAATTCAAAGCGACGATTGTGCACTTCGAGAAAGAGACGTCGTTTTCTCTGTTACTAATTAGCGGGAATGACGTATGAGCCTTATAATTGGCCGAACGAGGGATGAACTGAAAGATAGAGCGCTATTTCTCACCCTTCGTTGAAGAGATTTTTCAGTTTTCCTCGCTTTTTCTTCTTGAGAACGGTAACCGGAACTGTGGCCTTGTCCTCAATTTTGTTGTGACTCTTACAAGCTTCTGTTCATCTCAAAAACCTAATTTAAAAAAAATATTTTAATCTTTTATTATACATTGATTAAAAATATGATTATTTTTTTGCTGATTTCTAAGATTCTTTATCATCAAATCTGAATTAGACTACATTATTTTTATCGCTTCAATTCTTATAATAAAAGTAATAAAATTAATATAATTATATTTTTATTAGATATATGTACCGACTAAAATCAATTTGAATTGTTATTGCATAGTCCTTTCTTTGAATGATGGGAGAAAATATATAGCCATCCAGTTTTTTTAGAATTTATGGTCCAAGTTCGATTTCTTTAGACGAGGACTTACAATCGCGATGAAATCTACACTGAATTCTTTGGACGCTTTAATTTGATGGCGTCACGGTGGTGGATGACGGCATTTGCGGTCGACCTCTCGTTTGCGTTTCAGGAACCGGTGCTTGTCCTCGACCGTCTAAAACAGTTTTTATAGAATCCTTTCCCTTTCCTATCATCAGATTTGGAGCGACTCGAATTGCTTTATTTATCCAGGCATCAATAATAGGTATGAAAGCATTCTTGTTTATTATTTGTCAAGAAATCTGATATTACTTTATTTGTTTCTATATGAATTGTAAACGATATAAGAATGCTTTTATGTTAAATATATAGAATTTATAAAAAAATTTTACTGATTTTTTATTTCTTTTTCTTTCTTTTTTCTGTCTCCCTCTTTTTAAAATACTTTTTTTTTATAACGATATTTCTTATTTTTTAAAAAATAAGTTACTATATTGTTTTAACAAAAAATTACATACACCGCTAACTTTTTAATAGCGGTACATTCTAAAAATTATAAGCTATATACTAAAAAAAGTTATTAAAACTCTTTTCAAATTAACTTTTACAAACCAGATTTATGTTTTCATGTCACCTATTTTTTTTACAATGAGAATGCTACTGCAACCATAACGACGAACCGACCGTTAGTGACCTGCCAAAATCATTGTCTACGCTCTCAGGCCCCCCTGTTCTTTTGATCGTTCTTAACGCGATGGCTTCACGGTGGTCGCGCAATGGTCACTTCGGCTTTCCACGCCATGAATTCGTCGTTCTTCGCCGAAATTTAAGGCGTCACGGTGCATTTACACGTCGGTATTCCCCTCGCGAGCTCGCGAGAAAAGGCAAATTCGAAAAGAGACTCGCGACAATATGACTTATTGTACTAACTGTCTGGAGCCTCTATCGATTTGTAACGTTTCTCAGCGTCGTCATCGTACTATATTGCAATAGAAGGAACATGTCGAGTCGTTACATAAAATTAATCGACAGAACATTCAAAACTTTTAATCAATGTCTCTCACATTAAGATTTGTAAAAATTTCCATTTGCACGCTCGTTAAGAATTAAAAGAGTAAACACTTTGACAGTTCACATATATTGATTTAAACTCTACGATTCTGAATAAATGCAGAATTTCAAGGATCGTCGTTATTGAACTTACTTGCTGCTCGATAAGTAAGGAGCTGATCTGGCGTAATATGCACCCGGTGCGTATTGAATCGCTTCGTAACAGTCGCTCCGTAACCGTAATAAAACGCAACAGACTTTGCGCGCATTACTGACGGACGGCGCAAGGTGGTGACCGAAAGTCGTCGACGGAGTTGAAGTGACCATCCGGAGAATATGGAAATGTTATGGAAAATAGCTTTAAACGGCATTTCCACGTGCTTGTCGTGTTCTCGTACATATGTAGACGATTGCACAGGCCCACGATCATCACGTCATGGTAGTGAAGAAAACCGCAGATGCGCTTTCACACGACCCCTCCTTGCGTTACAGAACGTTAGACACTCACCAGGCCCCGCGACAACACGGTCCCCGAGACCTCTCACGGACCATTACCTTGGCTTCTCTAATTCGAAACTCTCTTGAAATCGCGGTAATTGAAGAAACGAATAGCCGGACACGCTTTGCAAATTAAATCCTGCAATTGAGTATGCGGGACGAATAGACGAGGGAGAAGGACGAATCCATTTCTATCAATAAAACATAAACTCTTCTTCGATAGATGGCACGCATCATTGATTTCTACATGAAAAAGTAAGAATAATTTTTATAGGAATTTAAAATGCTTTCTTACAACATTGACATCAATTATAGCAATTTTACAAGTTTTGGTATGAAATTAAGAAACAACTAGATTTTTAGCGAAGCAATTAAAGAAAAGAGCATGTAGCCACAACGTAGGATATTGTTAGCGAATGTCATTTATTTAAAATTCTGACGTTACAAAAATATATAGACCTAAAACGAACTACTGATAATGGTCAAAACTTGAGCGAAACGCTTAGGTCTACACATTTTTTAACGTCAGAATTTTAAATAAATAACATTCGCTGACAATGGCTGTGTTCAGCAGAAAATTCTTGAATATGATTGGTTTATATATTTAGTTCCAATGAGGAACTAAGAGCAAGACCAATCATATTGAAGAATTTTACAACAGTTGCAAAGATGTTTTCTCTGCTGAACGCAGCCAATATCCTGCGTTGTGGCTGTATGCTTTTTTTTTTTAATTGTTTATATATTTAAGCCACCACGCATCTTATAAAGGTTTAATTTTTTTAGCGAAGCCTTCCTGAAGTAAATTTTAATTAGTGCTTATCAGAGATAAATTTGTCTTCACAGAATGGAGTCCTATGTCAACTCTTCTAATCTGTCCACTTTTCACGAACGTTGTGACAGATTTATTACAGGTTTCACTATGTCCTGTTTATATTTTTGTATATGTGTCCTGACTCAGAGGGTGCCACTGAACGACGAGATTTCCAGGGGATTTCGAGTTCCTTGATCGCGTGGCTCGCTAAGGAACGAGACAGAAAGAGAAAGAGAAAGGCGACACAAGAAGTACCGGCTGCAGGAGAACAAAAGTGCCGGACGACAACGACGACGGACGTCATCGCACGGGAACGACACGGTCCACGAGAAAACGCTCCAGGCTCGCCTAATAATTCTCCGGCGGACGACGTGCGACGTGTACGTGTCACGGCGTCGCGGCGCGCCCGTCCGTCTCGTCGCTGCTGGAACGGCAAGAGCTTGCGAGCTTGTATCTCTTCTCTTTTATTTTGAGAAAACAAGACGATATCCCGAATACCGAAACGGGGAGATCCAGCACGAATTAAGAATGGGGAAGAGGTTTGAGAGATTTCGCACTGTGAATAGTGTGAATCCTAGAGATCTTAACAGAAGCGAGATGAAGGGGCGATCGTGAGGATGCGCGCCTCCTTCACATGTTTTAACGGAATATCAATACCCTCTGAGTGGTCTTGAAATCCAGATGTGAAAGAAAGTGCAAAGAGATTATTTTAACCAGTTGCTAGTTATTGGGATAAATATCTCCGTCAGCCTCGATGATCACATTGATAAAGATGGAATCACACGATACTTGATTTCTTGAATGATAGCATGCATACAGTCATGCCTGCTCTAATGTATGCTAGAATTCGTTCATGCATTGAGCATTGCATGCTGCATATACATGATTTTTATGTTTATAACGGATTACTTCAGTTTATTTCTTTGCATGCACCAATCAAAAGAAATAATTTCGTAATTATTTGTCAAACGACAGACTGTATGCATCAAACAAATATAGCAACATGCATGTGTGCATACTTATCATTTAAGAAATCGAGCATAGTATGATGCCATCTTTAGACGCCCGTTCCAAAAAGTTGAGAGTTTCACGTTCAAATCCTGGAGGTGAAAGCGTTTTGCAATAAATTCTTCGCAATGTTTTAAGATGCTTATTAGCATTATTTTTAAAATTGACGATTAGTGTAATTTGTTTGTGATGTTATTTTCGATTTCAGTTTATAATTGCATTTTTGAATGCGACAAATGAATAATTAATTGTAATTGTATCAATAATTAGATCTTGATAATCTATAAAGTGATGTTTACGAATACAAGCTTCAAATTCATTAAAACACTTGGTCTCAGAAAATCATTCTGTACATAAAATGCTGTCTTTAATCTAGATTATTTGCGTTTCCTGCGAAAAATAGACGATCACAACTTACAATTATACTGCTATCTTAGCGCGGAATTATAAATCCGACGAGTGTGTGTCTCGCGGCGGAAGCGAACGACGTGATTATTCTAAGTGATGGTGGCGTTAAGTGTTCATTAATTGTCGCGGAATCGACCTGTACATCGCGTGGGTTCTCGCTGTTTATTATTACCGAAATAATTTGATTTTAAACGTCTCCCGAAAGTGGTCGGCGGACTTTTATTGAACCAAACAGCGAGAGTAACTTTGGCTCGTAAAAGCCTTGCATACATGTATAAAATCGTGGGATGGTACAATTGTTTCGTGTGCCCGCGCGTGCCAATGACATTGTTTTATTTTCTGGAGTACCTACACAGAATAACTCCGAAATGACATATTCTGAAAAACGATTTAAACTTGAATGGATCAATTTTCTCGCAATAAATCTAATATAATTAATCTATTAATTATATTATATGATATATTTTCAAACAATGTGTACGTTAAATTTTTGTTGAAATAAATTTTGCTAGAATTTACGCGAAATTTAAAATCTAATTACTTATTTTATCGAAATCTGATAAAGATTTCTTAAAGAAAAAATTCAATTTAATTTTGAATATACTCTAAATAATTCCAGCGCTATTCTATAGCATTACACTTGGCATTCAAACTATCGTCACTCTTCTTTCGTATATTAATGGCGAGAGGAAGAGTATATAACTTTGCAACGTTCCGTACAGCGCGGTCAGCTGTCGGCACTCAGTCGTCCGGCTTTTAATGCACTTCGACCGTTTCGCGTCATAAAATTACTATTTCTTTTCTCCATCCTATTTCTTCTTCTACATTCTGACGCCGCGGTGAAAATGTCACGAACGACGGTAATGGTAAAACGAGTAATTTGTTACGCGCGTTTTCTTTACACCAACGGAATTGTGTTTGTGCAGTCTAATTTTATAAGCAAAGGCATTAATTTCACATGATTGAAAATTGCACAAGATTATTTTCTGAGTTTATCTCTCCCTCGTATCACCAAACACAATAACCAGCTTCATCAATTACTGAGAAAAGGATATAAAAGTTTTAAGATGCAAATTAATTAAAGTTGTGTGTACATAAGTGACAAAAAAGTTTATGTAAAAAAGTTTCGTGTTTATTAAATTGTTAGCGATGTATATTTACAAATAAAAAAAAACTTTGAAACTTTGAACTGCTAGTTATATCTCATTAAATATCAAAAATAGTAATTAACATCCAAAATAATAACTTTTAATAAACTTTTTTATCACTCTGTATACATGTACATCTGTTTATCTGTTTAATATTGTTTCTATTTAAAAATGTTTCGCTCTTGGGAAAAGAAGATTTCAAAACATTGCACTAGAAGATCCTAAAAATATTTTTACTGTGCCGTAAAGTTTCTTCCGCTGGCGCAATCTCACTTCAACTCGCGGCATTATACTTTTGAAAAATCGTTTCAGAGTTGTCGTATTAATCATCGAAAAGAGGGAAAGAAATTTTTCAGGACTCGTATTATTTGATATTCGGTCTTACATCGGGAATCAAATCAGAGAAAGAGAGAGAGAGAGAGAGAGGGGGGGGGGCAGCCGATCAAGCAAACAATGTCTGGGGTGTAACGATGGATATAAGGGATCAGAAACGACCTTTCACCATTTTACAATTTAAGGGTGAGTTTCATATCTTTTTCCTAGTATGCTCAAAGAGCACATATATTCTCGCGACTCTAATATTTATATAAGTCGCCGTGGTCTCAATATTAATCGTGCGCCTTCCCGTCCCAGCTTTTTGTAGAAGAAGTATAAGATATTGTTTTATTGACTCTACTAAAGTCATAAAGTACTGAAGTTTTTGTGTAATATTACTGTAGAAAAAAAGACTAAGATTTTTGAAAGAATTAACTATGCCCCTTTCAAATCTGACATTCGTATTTCAACGTTTCAATAAATCACAATTATTTGGAAGTGCATAAAATCTATTTGCAAATGTTAAGGAATCGCTGTTATAAAATTAACGAAATTATAAATAAAAAATTAAAAAATTACCTAAGAAATTCGTAACATTTGAATGGAAAATTTCTGGTTGTTTAATCTGTTCTAAAAAAATTTTTTTAATACAAAGCAATAATATTATTACAAATAATTATTTCTTTCCATAGTGATGAATAATATTCTTATTATTAAAAATACACGTTATAGAAGACCATTAATTTTTTTTAATTGGAACATCTTTTGTCAAAATGTTAAGTTAGGGACAGAAAAGCTATCAGCTAACAAGAAAAATAAATAACAAGATCCTCTGCGTTTATTCTTTCCGGATCATTCTGAATGGCCCGACCCTGTATATCGAACATTGTGAAGGATACATGACACCCCTGTGTAACGAGATACCAACCGCCGATGCGAGGAGAAGGATGAGGAGGAAGAAGATGATGAAGAAGACCTGTGTTCTGGTTTATAAAAATTACTGCTGGAACATATCCTTGAAAACCGAAATCACGAGAACGCCGGCGCCTATACATCATCGCTAACACGTTAATATCATTAACACGTTAACGATACGATGAAATTTATTCGTTCTTTTATTATCTGTTATGTTCAAATTTCCGTTCAATTAATAATAATTAACTTTCTAGGACACTAAATCAGTATAACAAACTCTATCTTATATTAAATTATAAATGACATAGTTAAGAAAACTAATCGCGAGAGAAATCGTACAAAAGTATTAACTCTTGTATAAATCATTTTAAATATTATTAGATCATAATATTTTTAGATTTAATTTTGATAGAATTATGCCCGTTTCTACCAACCGTAGATTAATTTTAACCTCGGTTCAACTTATTCTTCATCTTTTTCTAATCTTAGGACTAGAAAAAGATGCTCAGTAAAAAATCGTGCATCCATATGTAGAATTTTTCTTGTGTTATCACATTTTGATTATTACTTCAATGTAAAATCAACATACAACTGATATGTTATTATTTTTGTAATATTTTAATAAGTTAGATTCATGTCACCTTTCTAACTTAACAATTGTAGGTCAATTAAAAATGGAATATTATTTTGAGTGTTTTTAATACAATTGTTTCAATTAATCTATATATCTCAAAGTCAATTTAATATCTAAGAATTTTTTCATTCACATTATACTAACAAAAATGTTTTATTAACATTTTCTTACGAGTTACTGCAACTACTCTTCTATGTACTCTATTTATTTTATATGTTAGTATTAAATCATCCCTAAAGTCAAAATAACAAATGTAAATGTAAAGTATTGTGTCAATTATTTAACATTACTAGTTCGTTAATAAATAACACAAGACGAATGAGTTACTTTAACTTAAAATTTAGAGTGGATCTCCTGGGACATGTAAAAAATGTTAAAATTAACATTTTCTTTTTTACTGTGTGAAGAGTAAGTTGAACCGAGATTAAAGTTAATCTATATTGATAGAAATGGACATTAGCCATACAAAAATGACATTTCGCAATTTCTTTTTTTTTTTAAAGAAACTTTTGCGTTTTATCCAATTATACAAATTTGCCGGGAACATATTGCATTAGAGTGACAAAAATAAATCGATTGCCTCACCGTATTCTGTGCGTTGCGGCGCATCTTAATAAAAGCGCGTACACATACGTCCTTCCGCGTCTAAGACTCTCGGTAGCCATTTAGAAACCAATGAGCTTCTAATGAAGGTGGAGCTTGCGACCGAAATCTCCACCTACTTTTAAAACGCTCTATTTCCCTCCGCTCGTCGGCGACGAGCGACACAGCATGAGCCAAGAGAAGATCGCGGAGAACGCGAAAGAACGAGAGAAGAAGAGAAAGATAGAGAACCGATGAGGATCTTTAAGTACGTCTTAACTCGGCCAAGTCAGTTGGCATCTCGGCTGCTCGAGAGTAAAATGACGCCTTCGTTTTCGAGCGCGTTCCCGCGATCAGACGAGACTCACGAGACCTCGATTGACGCGTTGTAACGACATGGAAAAAATTACAGACTCCGCAGTCATAGCGTGTTTAACGCAAATTGAAATCTGCGACGGTCGTGTATTGATCCTTTAAGTTCAGAAGTGAATAGAGAACTTTTGCCAAGTTTGCTTTATGAGATAAAAGTTGGTCCAGCGGAAGTTGGTGAAAGAGCGTGAGCGAAAGTGGGGTAGTCGGCGGGTACCAGGTATCAGGTATATCAGGAAACTTTATGATCGAAGTTAACAGGCATAAAATACTAACAAACTTGATCAAAGCTCAAAGGAAGCTGCGGGAGTGAAATTATGTTGATTGGAAGTTATTTTTATAGGATATAGTGTTATTCTTTCGAAATATTTATTAATTTATTTATTCGATTTTATTAATATCGTATCGACATAAGAATTAGCGAGTGAAGAAAAACAAAAAATATCTAGAATAACATATCAGTAATCGGTGATCAAAGCTGAGGTCAAATCATGATCGTCGTCGCGCGATAAAATGCCAATTGGCGGGTACCGCAGTTTAAAGGTTAATAAATTTAATCGACATTCGATAAGAATCACCTCAGCTAGGCCATTGGTGGTCTAGCATAAAATTCAAATACTGAGATTTATCAGAAGTTCATTATTATTCGAGAAAAATTTATTTGTACATATATGCATTTATAATTTCGTATAAGGGTAATAATATTACTTATATATAATCATATAAATATCGTATCTAATATTTATATATGTTTACAGTCAAAGTGTTTACTATATGTAAATGTATACATTGGCTAGTAAGTGTACACATTTACTGAATTTAATACTTTGACTGTGACACATACATATATCAGCACATGTATAATACATTTAATTATTCGATCAACGATGTAAGGTAGGAAAAGTGACAAGAAAAAAGGATCAATTTTTTGGTCAATTCAGGAAAGAGTCCAAAGATTAATAAATGATAATCGGAACAGCTAGGAATTTCTCCAGTCAGAAAAATCGCTGCTCTAATTATTATTTAGGCAATGAGAAAATACAGGGCTACACGAATATGAGAATTAGAAGCCTGCGAAGAATCGTAATTGACTCGGAATGCGTGCGCGGATTTTAACCTCCTGATTATGCTTGTAAATATCGGAATTAGCATATTTTCCAACAGCGAGAAAACCAGACGAATTTCACTTGAATATATAACCAGACAGATATGACGAATCGGAAATTGACCGACGTATACATTAACATGTATCTCTTCATAGAATTATCGTGTTTAAATGCAATAAAACATGCATTTATGACAAGTATAATTTACAAGAAGATAATTCAATTCATATTCCCATATTTCTGAGATTTTAAAAATAATCTTAAAATGATTGATTGCAGTTAATTAATAAAATGATAATTTATTACAAGTTTTATATAAGTAAAAAACTGTATATAAAATTAATTTGTATTAACAGTGTTGATACTGGAAATTTTATTCTTTTCTGTTATATACATTTTGTTGATTATTTCTCTTGTCGAATCATTTTATTAAAAAAACTGTAAAGATGTAAACTTTTGTAAAGGTGTTAATCTTGTTTCATTATACTTACTTTTGTTTTATACTTCAAGTAAAATAATTAAATTAAAAGCGTTCTCTTTAAATGTATTTACTCGCAACTTTTCAATGTCTATTACATATTTTCAATTATAATTTCACATTGTGGAAGATGCTTAAATTGCCAAGAACATATTTCATCGCGAAAACGATATTAAATTATTGTATGTCAACGGTGACAATGTCACCGGTATTTGCGTCTATATATTTGAGTCGGTTAAATTTTGCAAGACAGACATACTAAGAGAGAATTATTTATATACGGTTGAAGTATGAACGAGTTTTCGAACAGTCTGCGAACACTTTGCAGTCGCTGGCACGTGGCCCTAATTGCACCGTCACGCTCGAGCTCGAAAATGCTTTAATTAACATTTCCCGAGACAAATTACGCATAAACGTGCCGGTTTCATTCGCATATCCCGCATCGCCATAAATAATCATCTTTTAACGAATGCGTACATTAAATCGATGAAATCTTTTAAGCGGCGTCTATAATGACATTTTAAGGCTTAAAAATTTCAAATCATAAGAAATTGACCATAAATCAAATGTGAGGAGTATAATCAACTATGATTGGTCAATTTCTTATAGCTTAAAAGTTAAAACTTAAATTTTACGCTTTAAAACTTCATTGTATAAATGCCGATTTTTCTGAAGTCTTTCATTAAAAGAGTCAATGCACTAACTTAACGTATATGCATACATATTTCTTTTGTATTTTAATTTAAAGTAATTAATTATAACTGTGTATAAAACAAAGAGTTTGATGTTCTTAAGCTTTTAAAGGTAACTTCAAAAAATTAATTGCTTTGTCCAAATTATGAATAGACCTAGATTCTAATACGTCACAACTTTATTTAGCGTCACTCTTAGTGCTAAATGCGGACATCCAATTCCAAATTTTAATCGCCCGATACGAAGATTGCGTTCAGGGTCAACGTGAGATAAATAGCATTATCCGATTTAATGTTAAATGTGTGATGAGAATACATGTTATATAGCCAAGCCAATTCTGCAAATAACGTTACAGTAAAACATGACCATAATTCATAATGCCGATCGCTATAATTTCGATGTCACATTTTATAAATAGCACCTTAAATAGAGAAAGATTACAAATTCTGCAAATTGATTCGCCAGAAATAAAGGAGAAGGAGAAATTATTATCAACTCTCGTACAACTGATATTGACTTTCTAAATATAATCGACTAATTATGTTATGACAACGTATAATAAATTATTATTTTATTATTATCAATATATTAATAATATATTACCTTTTACTATATTATTATAATACATGGCAATGTACAGAAGGAAAATTTCATATTGTAAGCGCCTCTTTCAAGAAAAATTAATAAATAAATTTAATATAAAAATTAAATTGATTATATAAATGTGTTGATCAATATAATATAATATATATTACAATATTTCTTTTCTTTCCTTTACTCTATTTCATGAATAAAAATACAGGCATGCATGATGTATAAGCAGATAGAGATTAAAATCACATGGAAAAATATTACTGCCTTTTCGGACTTATGTAAAAAGGTTCCTCGTGGTGTCGCAAGAGCTTCCCTTTAGTTTTATTATTTTACATTATTGAAAATTTGTTTGACATCGTGCTATAATACTAGCACACGTGGACATACAATTTTTACATTTCTCGCAATATTTACATTGTAAACTATATTTTACTTGAATATCATTCAAAATATAGAACAATACAAACACGCATCTTGACACACATCTCGAATTCATCTCATCTTAAATCAAACACGCATCTTATATACGTATTTGCGAATTGGCTCGTCCAGATTATCTTCTCGTATTTTGAATTTCCACTACAATTCCGAGCCTCGCTAATATTAAATTTCTGGCTGATATTTTGAGATCTCGGCTGAATAATCATGTCGCATGAAATTAAACCGCAAGTCTAGTCGCGGCTTCGTTTCGAGACGGATTACATCGTATTTGAATAATGTAGTACAGTGCAATTCATTGTTAATAATAAAATGACGATAGTAAAAATATAACTTTACATTGTTAATGAAAATCTAATTGTATAGGAATTTCATTCTTCCTCACAGGTGAGATTTCATCTCGCGAAATTGAGACGATGTTCGCGTCGACGCGGCCGATGATATAAATACGCGGGAAACGAAGGATGTGTTAAAAAATTGAAGACTCCGCGAGAAAAGCGGAAAACTTGGCAATGGGATCGTATTGATTGTCATGCCAACGTGAGGGAAAGTGCGCTGGAAGAAAGTGCGGGTGAAAAAATGTTAGCTGCGACGGACGCGGAACAAGGCGCGAACAATAGCGTGATAGTGTCGCAGTTAGCGAATTCGCACACTCCACAGGATTTCACGGTCTCACGCTTGCTATCCACACCGACGCACTCCTTGGGTAAGGAATACAAAACTAGTACTTTTTAACATTCTAAACACAATGACATGTTATTAATTATCTGATTAACTATTATTAATCCTCCGTTTTTCAATCATATTTTTACTCCTTCCGTTTGCAATCTGGATTTTTTTGTCCAACTTTTTATTGTTCTAGGTTTTCAAAAATTGTGGAATAATTTAGGATTATTCTTCAACATCTCTATTATGTTACCAAATAATTTTTTCGATTTTAGGAAGGGAAACTGGATTCCGCCCTCCTTTATTTCGGAGAAATTTTGCTTGTGCCAAAAAAAAGTTTAAATTATATAAACGGAGAGTAACAATAATAAGTAAAAAAATCGATATGAAAGACTGATATTTAAAATTGATATTTAAAAGATTGATATTTAAATAACACAAATATTTAACTATTATTAATTAAGCGTGTAATAAAGTTTAACAAAGTTTTAATGAAAGCTTCCTGATACTAACTTGCGAGTAAGAAACTGCAAATTGTTACATTATTTTCATCACTAATTATTCAAATATAACACAATTACTTGATGTTATGTTTTGTAACTAAAATTTCATTATAATTATAATTTTGAATTGTAAATGTATGTATATATGTATATATTATATTGACAATTTATTTGAAGGAAATTTTATGGAATATGGAAAATGGCATTACACTAGCATGAGAACGCAGCATCTATTGCGTATGATTTAATCACGTCCCTTCGCATGTAATTCGCGCTTTACGACGCACTTGATTTCATCGAAATCGCGCATTTCCAGTCATGCTGCTCGTATTATACCGCTTTGATGAATGCCCAAGTATAGTGGAGTCATTGAAAGAATGGCTGCGGCTGTTAGTCGACCCGCGCGCGTGCGTTTCTTTTTTTCCTCTTTTTCCTTTTTTTGGTACAGGCCGCCGGTATCGCAAGCGGCATCTTCGAAACCGCACGTTTCACTGTTGCGATAGAGACCATCGAGAAAAATAATTTCGCATTCTTCTCGCAGCAACGTTTTTACGCGCGAAAATATGATTCTAAATAAAATTGACGTTCGTTCTGCGAACGATACTTTAATTATACTAGAAATATATATTTCGATAGTCATATATTTTTCGCGCGCGTAAAAATGTATGTTGCTCCGTGAGAAGAATACGAAATGTACATGTAATAATAGTACGTTAAAGAAAGTATAAATACTTGAAAATATTTACTATAAAAATACATAATTTTATCAGAAAGAAAAAAGGAATTTACAATTATTTCAAAAGCTGGATTGAGAACGAAATATCACTGATAATTGCTGGTTATTATATTTCGCAGATTGCAGCGAGACCTCTTCTACTGCTGGGAACAGAAGACCCAGGAGAAGCAGGACTACCTTCTCGGCGCAACAGTTGGCCGCGTTGGAAAGAGTCTTCGAGAAGACGCATTATCCGGATGCCTTCGTCCGCGAGGAACTGGCGACCAGGGTGTCTTTGTCGGAGGCTAGAGTGCAGGTAATGCAATCTATTGTTCCAATACGGTACCTCGGGATAATAGATAAATGTAAACATAAATATTTTCTTTTAATAAATTTATTCATAAATTTTCAACAAATATCAAATATAATCTGTTTAGATACTTTTTCTTTTTTTATAAGAAAATCATTCATTTAATTTCTCTTAGATTTATTATCTTATTTTTTACATTTAAAATGTAATAAAAAATTTTGCTCCATTTTATTTTAATATTTCTACTTTCCAAAATGTAGAATGAGTCATATAATGAACATTTTATTTGAGGATTGCGATCTTTTTAGATTATATCAACTTATGAAACTTATGAATAGCAAAAATGTTTTGGTGCGAATTGAAGCAATTAGGGAATTATTTCTTCAAATGGTCCGACAAATATTTGATGCATCCTCACTTTTTCTATGCAAACATAAAATATAAAGAGCATTCAGTCATGCGCAAGGTGTTTTTTGTCATATATTTTTCGAATGTTATATATTTTTAAAATTCTTATATCAACATTCTTACGTTAACATTTGTAAAAAACATCTTGCGCGTGGCTGAATGCTCTTTATATTTTATGTTTGTAATTTGCGAGCCACTAGTGAATTTACAAGTTTTCTATGCAATTTAGATTAATAAACACATTTATGCCATATTCGCATTTATTGCTAACTTTATATATAACTAAATTATAGAAATCTAAAAAATATTATAGTATTAAACAAACAGAAATAGAAAGTCATATTGGGATATACCGAAAGGACATCATTCTCAATGATGTTCGATCTCGTTCACCCTATACGAGAATGATGGAACGTGGCGGAACGATAAACCGCTGCTTCGAGACGCTCGCCAACCGGCTAGCCAACCAACCGAGCAACCAACTGAACCGACCCACAGAACGAGCGGACCGCTCTTTGAAGCTGTCTTCCACTCGGTAACCGAGAAGACTAGCTGTCCGAGAAAGTATCACGACGTGCACATGTGTTAGGCTCTTGTACCGAACGTAACGCGTTGTCAGTAACACGCGGGAAAGAAAGATGAAGGAGGAGGTGAAGGAGGAGGCCGGTGGTGGAAGGTGGAGGTCGCGGACAGCTAGGCAGAAAATCGGAGGAGACAGGTTGTCAGAGCAGAGCAGAGCAGAGCAGAGAGAGAGAGAGAGAGAGAGAGAGAGAGAGAGAGAGAGGAAGAGAGAGAAAGATAGAGTGCTATGATTAGCCGGACGGCGACGCACGTTCCAGCATCTGCGCGTTTCGGCGTCGTGCGTCGAGCACGTGTTCGCGTCGCCGTCGCCGTCGTCAGCGGTCCATGCCGCGTACACGCGTCTGTCTGCGTCGTCGGTACGCCTGCCAGGAGCCGTCACGCTGTCCCGTCTTCGGTCGGCGCGCCGCGTCCTTCCGTTCCCTCCGCGTCTCCGCCGAGCCCGGTCGAAGATGCGAGATTTTTCGAGTAACGTAAGATGAAAAGCGTCAATAACGTGAGAAAGTAGATCAAGTATTTCTAACGAAGGTTTTGCGTGAAAAGAGGTGATTCTCTGACGAAGAGCATGTTCTTCAAATCGTATTTATTTGTCTTATGCCTTGGTCTTCCTCGAGTGATGTCGGATGAGGAGCATTTGTGATAGTTGGACATGTCAGATCTATTAGATTTTCTTCGAAGATATTCCTAAAAGGCAGCATGGCCTTTTGAGTCGGATTTATTTGAATTATACTCTAAGACTTCAATTCGTAGAATTCATTTGAGAGACGGATACTCGTTTGAGAGATCGTAAGAAACTCAATGAAGCACTAATCAGTGGAGCTAAATTAATAAATATACATGTAAATGATTAAAATTAAGATTAAAATTAATCTGCAAATGAGTAAACTATCCTAAAGAAACGCTAAAGCAGGCATGCACAACTTTAAAAAGTATTAATCTTTTGAATCAATTAAATTTACTTATAATTAGCGCTGCATTAGATATACTTGTGGCAATAACTATGCATTCAGTTTCCTTATAGTTTATTTTACAAAATTATTTTTTATTGTCGCGCAAATATCTGTTTTTCATAGCAATAAAACCGCAATATTACTCTTAATGCATGGTTCATATTTTGTTAAGAATATCCGCGGCCAATGTGCAGGATAATAGAAGATAAAAGAAAAACCAAGATATTTGCTGTTTCTAAAAATAAACCTTAGCGAAAGTGAATAAAATATGAAAAATAGCAGACATTTTTTTAAAAATAGCAGATACCTGATTTTTTAAATCATCTATTATCCTGATTGATATTTATAAAAATGCGATCATTCTATTCGTGTTGTAGAGAATCATTCAACATTTTCCATTTCTTTCAATTCCAAAGGATTTCACTTTTTAAAAATTGACAACAAAAATAAAAGCACCAGCAAAGCACTATGTCGTCCTTTTTGTATAGGTGTGGTTCCAGAACAGGCGGGCAAAATTCCGGCGGAACGAGCGGAGCTCGGCGATGAGCCGGGGTGTCTCCGCGGGCAGGGAAATAGAGACCGCGCTACCGCTACGTCCTATCCGGGTGTCGCATCCTCCGCAGCATCCGGCGGAGAGTAACGCGGAATCGTCACAGGGCGCAGCTGCTACCACCCAAGTAACAGCGCAGTATTCTTACGGCGATTATTGGCGAACGACGCCGCAGCATTACGCGGTGCAAACCGCCGCGACCGCCGGTTGTCACGGCTTCGCTGCAAACGGCGGTCTGGCGAACATGAGCTTGCCGCCGTATCACCATCATCAGGCCGACATCCACCACGGCACCCTCGATGGAACCGCTATGAACGGCCTGAGCGCCCTGAGGCTGCGAGCGCATCCCTACAGCTCGACGTATCCAGCGATGCACGCGAGTATGTGACATTGTCCCCGGAAATCGAATCTTCAAAATGCGAAAATGTAACGCTAGGCCCCTGAACATGTAATTTACATCGAGAGAATTTTAGCTTCCGAAATCAGACTTAAGGCTCTTGAGTAGTTATCACAGTCATATTGAATCGTGACGTTGGAAATTAACGTGTCATTTCTCGCTTCTGATGTCATGATTCAATACGGCTATGGTAACTACTTAGGGGAGCCTTAAATTATAAAAGAGTGATATTTTTCGAAGAAAAAATACATATACACGGAAAACACGTTTTGCTGAAGTATCTAAAAATTTAACTAGATATGAAAATAATTTTCTTAATGATCAAAATAATTGTGTAGGATGTTCAAACTAGTTGCTAGAATGTTAAAACTTTTTGTTGCATTGTTATCAATGATTGAAGGTTTTACATAATTATTTTAATGAATTAACAAAATTATTTTCAGATCTGTATCTAATTAAATTCTTAGATACTTCAACAAAATCATTATTTTCGTGTATAAAAAAATGTTCTTTCTTCTCGAAGTTACAAGACACGTGCGCGACGGAACTGTTTCTTAGGAATTATTTCTAGATTCTCCGTCTCAGCACAACATGACTCTCCATTTATAAATTCGCGAAGACTGGAATACTTATTATGATTTTATTAATGACTTTCTTTTCTTGCGGAATAGACCGGTCGAGTTGCTCCAATATCGTTCTGGAAAAACGATGTGACGCAAACGCGTGAAGAATCACTTATCGAAATCTTTATAAAAGTGACTAGAAAGTTCGCTCGAATCGTCCAAACCAAAGATAAGCTTGACTGTTAAGAATATATTTGATTCGATAGTCGATTTAAGATGATCTCGCGCAAAATCTGATATCCCTAGGGCTATGTGCAAAGAGGGATAATTCTGATTTTCTATGAATTATCGCTGGTAAAAGTCCAACGTTGACCGTGTGCCTTATAACTAATGATAATGATTAACTAATTAGATCAGGTTTAAGCTGTAAGTTTTGAACATACAGGGTAACGAGTAAATAAGTCATAGCGCTTCTTTTTCCCGTCGATAGAATAGCATATTAAGTTATATGAGGAAGTATATTAGACATCGTAATATTTTAAATACAGAATACAGAAAACGGTATTCTACACGTAATTACGGCCTTACACAGATATATGTAGACGGTATAGATAAAGATAACATCGTGTGCAATAAAAACATTGAGATCGGAGAACGTCTTCGAGTATGTTTTCTCACTGATATATACATATTTATATATAATCAGAAAAGTACACAACATATAGATATATGTAACAAATACATGTATATATGTACACATATCGAAATATATATTGGCACAGGATTAGAATATATTCAACCGGCATACATATTGATCGTATCTGTATTTTATCTCACTCTTAAAATGCATTATACTCAACCCTCAGCAGATATTATGAAGTTTTCTTAAATCTCATAGCACAAAACGCTAATGTAATTAAAGGTAAATAATACTAGACCTCACATTTATAAAGTGATATGATTAAAATTTTTCTTTTAATGGATTTTCTTAATTTTATATGGAACGATATTTTACATAGAATGACTGAGACTTAAAAAATCTAACTGCTCTTAAAAAGATGTATATTACCTGCCGAGGGTTATAAATATCAATATCTACATCAATCTTGGACCATAATATGATATTATAATTTAACAAGACATTCAAAAAACATCAAAAGGATGCCTATGAGGCATCCAAAACATTATAGCGTCTAAAAAATATTCGACGCTTATTTAACATCTTTACGTTGTCTTTCTTGACTTGTATTGCCTTAGCACATCAAGAACTTTAAAACCTTTGGAAAATTTTATCATCAAATACAAAATTCAATATTTCCATCGCCATAAATTCATTCAAATTGCTTTGGTACTTCCAACATATTTTTTATTCCGTACCTTAATACTATACTGTTACTTGGACATTCTGCACAACATTGCTCCAGTCGAGCTTAGATGGCACCAAATAAAAAGCCGGTGCAATCTTACTACCGCAGGGACATTGACTGCCGGCGATCCAGCTGTACGAACCAAGTTTTGTATTACATTTAGGACAATTTAATTTACCCTCGACGTTGTGTGTAATATCGGGCATCCAAGCCAATGGTTCTACAAAGTAAATCTTGTCGCAGAACTCGACTCGCGCCGACTCGTCTCTTCTCTGGATCAATTTGTCACAGCCCTCGCCGTCCTTGGAGGAGCTTTTGGCACTGATATGCCGCCAGATCTGCTTCTCGCGCGGCGCATGAGGCAAAATGTTGCTGGCGCTCGCCACGATGCGACGGCACTTCTTACAACGATAAACGGACGGCTCGGGACGCACGGTTGTCAGCGCGGGGTCTGGCTTCACCAAGTCGACACAGCTCTGGGGAAGAATGCGAGCCTTGCGCACCTTGTCGGCGGCGATCTGCAACCGATACATTTTGAACTGCACATTAGTACTGTCGACGCCGTAGCTCATATCCTCGTAGAGCCGCAACTGCGCCACGAAGCCAGGGTTTGGCGCGACAAAGCGACGCTTTGATTTTACCACTTGGAGCGCATCCGCGAAACTCAACTCGTGCTTCTTCATGGTATACGCGATCACTACGGTAGCGGATCGCGACACGCCGAAGTAACAGTGCACCAGTACCTTGCCATCAGAGTCAAGGGCACGATCGATGAAATCATAGGAGTCTTCAAAGTGCGTTAGCAGATCTTCTCGCGGCATATCTGTCACTTGTATATACTTTATAATTAAATTTGGGAGACGTTCCTGGATCTTTCTTGGCAACGGACATGAATCTATTGTTAGTATATGAGTTATTCCAGCTTCCTTCAGCCAGTCGACATCTGTAGCAGCGGTGAGATTACCTAGGAACAAGCCTGGCTCGACCTCATCAAAGCTGCACGGACCAGCATCAAAATCTTCTCTTGTTAACTTATTTGTGTCTTCCTGCGCCATGCTCAGCACTCTGTAATCATGAGCGAAGCTATGGAGGGTATTTCTAAACCTAATCTAATAATTAATATTGCTATCTACTTCATTATTTTTATTTCTATTTTAAAATATCCAAACTAGATTGCAGATCGATCCATAACGCATTCCACATTAAAATAATAATAACTACATTTAGCAGAAAAAACAACTTTACAACTGTTGTAAAATTCTTTAATATGATTGGTCTTGCTCTTAGTTCCTCACTGGATCTAAACGTCTAAACCAATCATATTCAAGAATTTTTACAGTTGCAAAGCTGTTTTTTCTGCTGAACGCAGCCATTTACAATACTTATAATAATTTGAAAAGGAACAGAATGGGAGCTTAAAAAGTGAAAATAAATATTCATTATATGTTTAGGTATAACTGCAGATATTTAATTCTTATTCTGTATTTACATTAAGTATAATGGGAGGATCCCGTTTGCCTACAATCTCGATTGCACACACCATTCATATCAGCTGGTGCATAGTAATTTTTCACTGCTTTACCAATGAGAATATTTTATTTTTAAATTAGCCAATTAGCGACGCATGTGTGCAACATGCAATGTGTGCAATCGAAGCCTTCTCCAGAGCAATAAAGCTGAATATTTGTTTGGTAAATAAAATATCAATATATTAGCAATTTGTAAAATTTGAGCCAAATGTGGTAAATTAATATCGATATTAAGATACAATGTATCTTATATATTAAGCTCATGCTTTTGCTAGCAAAGCATGTCAACAGTAAATTGCCAGCAGAAACTATTGTGAGAAGAATCTGTCATTTCTTAATTATTTAAACGGAATATCATTTCTGCAGTTAATCCACAGAACATTAACCCAGTGTAGTACGAATGATCGAATTCCCTAAATGATTTGACATGCACTACACGTATGAGGATGACAAAACGAATGCGCAGTAATTGGCTGTTGCAATATGCAAGACACACGAAATCAATGGTGAAAAGTATAAAATGAACTTGCCTTGACAAAAGAAAAGGTTATCCTTGCCGATAAAAACATATGACACAGTATTAACAAATCTACTTTGGAGAACATGCCTTGTACAGAAGAATTACGTCGTTTGACTTGCAACTCACTTGGTGCTCGCGATTTCGATACTCAAGTACACTCGAATAATGACAAAATGACACACGCAGGATAGTCCACCTGCTGCAGGCTGTAATCCGACGGGCGTCAAAAAGGACGGGATCAATTAAATCATCTTCGAGAACCTTCGGTTCTAAGCGACGAGCCGGTGACACTTAATCGCGAAATATCGTCGCTGTCTGACATTATTGTCGTCGAAAATGTAAAAACAATTTTCAGAATCAGCTGTGCACACTGCACATCACTCGGCGACGTTCAACGTGTTCAAAAGTAGGCCTGGCCTGGCCTGGCCGGCCCCCCAGGCCCCAAGCCTGGCTCACTTGACTGCCGGTGAAAGAAAAAGAAGCGAAGTTGGCAGCATTGAAAATTACTGTTACGTTTTCATGTATGATGACGTCACGTGTCGAATAGAAGCCATCTTTTCTTATCTCTCACTCTCACGGCTCACCTCGCCCTCTTTGCTGTCGCTAGATGTGCTGCGCACGCGGAAAAAGTAAGGTTAGGTTAAGGCGTGCGAGCAGCTGGCAATTGTACGGGCCGCGGAGGAGATCGGACGATCGCGCGAGCGATGTCGAGCAAAACCAGAGGTAAGAACAAGAAGGTCGACGCGATCGAGAATGGAGCGGCCGACGATGTCGCGACCGATGATATCGCGACCGACGAAGTCGCGACAAAGCTCGCGGACGTGGAGATCGAAGAGGAGACGCCGACCAAGAAGCTTACGCACAAGGAGAAGAAGAAGCTGAAGAAGCAGCAGGAGTACGAGCGGACGATGGAGATGCTGACGAAGGCAGGTGGGCAGGGTCACAGCGAGCTAGAGTCCAACTTTACGATCTCGCAGAGCCAGACACAGCAACGTGGTAATCAGCAACTGGATAACGCGGTCGACATCAAGGTGGAGAACTTTAGCATAGCGGCCAAGGGCAAGGAGCTCTTCACCAACGCCAGCTTACTTATAGCGCAGGGTAGGCGATATGGCCTTGTGGGACCGAACGGGTATGTTCTTGCTTTGATGCATTCAACGTATTTCAGAAATCTGAATTGCTATAAGATCTGCTCTTTGTAGTCGAACTGTGAATGAATGTAGTGTACACTCATTCTTAACCCTTAATACGCACCTTTAAGTAATTCGTGTTCTGCTTATTTCTTTTCTTTGAAATACTAAGAGCACATAGTCAAATATCGGTTTCTTTTCTATTTCTAAACAAAATTTGGCATCTAAAGAACAAGTTTTGTACGTTGCCGGCCTCAATAATAAGTGTTCCTCTTATTCTTGTATAATGTCTATATAGACAACACTTATCATGAAATGTAATTATTGTTCAATAACAACAAGATGTTACTCGTCTAAGCCTTTCTTTTATGGTAACATGATCCCATGATGCCAAATGTGTAAGTTCATCTTTTTGTCTAAGCCTTTCTTTCTTTCGTTATCATATAGTAAAGAAACATTCAAACAAATTAACAGAAGAAGAAAGAAAAGAAGAACTGACCCATTTAGCATTACGGATATTATTATTAAAAGACACAGAATGTGACTTTTACAGTAATATGACCCCATAATGCCAAATGGATAAGTTCTTCTTTCAATGACATGTAACAAATGTGGTACAGAACTTTCTTAAGAAGCTAAGAAAGTTCTGTTAACATTTGTACATGTCACATTCTGTGTAACACAAAACAGTTATAATGACAGATCAAGTATCCAATTTACTATATGATAACGCAAAAAAAGTCTTACTATTACTCGACCATCGACATATTTCAAGTAAAGTTCACACAAATGGCGAATCGATTTACTGCAACTTGCAAATTATATCTCGAACTGATTCCAAGACTGCGATATAATTTGCGAGTTGTCGGCATTACTGTTTTGGTGGCAGTAAATCGATTCGCCATTTGTCAACTCTTGCATGAAATATGTCGATGTCGAGTAGCATAGTAAGTCTTTTTTGCGTTATCATATAGTAAATTCGGTACTTACTCTGTCATTATAACTGTTTTGTGTTACACAGAATGTGACATGTAACAAATGTTAACAGAACTTTCTTAGCTTCTTAGTATATTCCCAGGGTTTGATTTTCCCATTTTTAAGGGATCAACAATACCATGCGTATCAATTTAAGGTGCGTTCCGTATCGCGCATGATGCGCATGATGCATCCATTGTCCTTGTTTAACATTTGGTGAGCAAGGATAAACGACGCATTATGCGCACCATGCGAGAAACGGAACGCACCCTTAGCTTTAGAGCCTCTTCGAGGAGCAAAGGCTTGCTTATGTTTTTGCATTTGGTAGTAGTTTACATTCTTATTTTCCTTAGAATTTGTCAACACTCGAGGGCACCTACAGTTTCTTCTTCTTTTTTTGGTTTCTCCTTGATTGGTTTTCCGACTCAAATTTAGAGTCACAGTACCATGCAGAAATAACAGATCTTATGATCCAATGAATAACCTCCTCGAAGAGCAGAGGTCTCAATTGAAATAGTACACCTACAGTTTAACGCCGAATCCGAACGGCGAACGCGAAAAATCGCGTATATAGGGCGCAGGTGGGATTGAACCCGGATCTACAGATCACGAGTCAATCGCACTGAGCGGCGAGCCACTCAGCGCC
>NW_017299069.1:784329-785149 GCF_001594075.2 Trachymyrmex cornetzi
GAGCCACTCAGCGCCTCGTGTGTTACTCTTATATTATACTTTATTAGTTATTAACAATTTATAAACGAGCTGAATATTATGAAATGTTTAAACTTTTAAATCTATTTTGTGACTCATGTAACATTATACAAGATATTATTACAATTCTTCTAGATGTAATTTTGCAAACGTTTATATTAACATATTTCTTAAATTAAGGTGTAAAATTGACATTTATTTAACAAATGATATTTGAGTAGATATTATAACTTCAGTATAATTTGAGACGTGTACAAACGAAAATGTATAAATTAAGTAATTTAAGGAGATGCAGCAAGTATAATATTTACTTTTCTTTGATAGAAATAAATTAAAATATGAATGTAAATTCACGATATAAAAAATAGTTTAAATCAATTAAAGAAAAAAAAAGTTAGATAAACAACTATATATGCATCAATTACAAATAAAAATGATAATAAAAAATTAATATAAACTATTAATTTTTTGCATAAAACAAGGATAGTATGAGTTTTAAATATAAACATTAAATAAACATTAATTAGCTATATTATATAATAAATACATAACATTCAATTAAATACATTCCGATTAATAATATACATTGAATATATTTGAATTTATATTTTATATATATTTATATTTAACGCTTACCGTACTAATATGGGTCACTAGTGACCGAGCGATTCCTGTTCGTGCAAGTTTCTTTGAGTCTTTCGGTAATTACGAATTATACTACATTTTATTATTTTCCAAAATAAAGAGTCAATATTTATTCTAGAAAGTTGAAAGTATGTTGGTGAGTTTTTAGAGATTTTTT
>NW_017299069.1:785485-796432 GCF_001594075.2 Trachymyrmex cornetzi
ACACACACACACACTGCAAAAGATAAATATCCCTTGAAGTCCTTTGTGATTCTATTGTAATAATTATAATTTACATTTATATCTTGATTATTATATATTAGAGAAAAGTAATTTTGAGACTTTCTTTGACTAGTAAACAACAAATTATTTTTTAATTAACAGTAATAACTTTTTAAACATATAAAAATAAATTAAAGAATGATTTGTTGCAATACATCCTTAAAGTTAATTAATTTTACATGAAACCGATACTTACATTTAAAAAATTATATGACATTCTTATCTCGTCGATATACTGCATTTTTTAATCTTAACTATTTACATATTTTCATTTACAAATTATTCTCTCTATCGTAACTAAGGCTATTATTTATATTGTTTCAAAAATATACATACTCTTTCTAAGGTTATGAAACAGTGCATTTTTACTTTGCACTTGTTGAAGCCAAATATACTCTTTTTAAAAAGATAGACTAGCTTGATATACAATTGAAAAAATCTTTTATATTTAAAAACCAAAAAATGTAAAAATTGATGATGTTCCGTTTTCAATCAAACATCTAAATTATATATTTTTGGTCGCGAATATGTAATTGTCAAGGAAAATGTCATCGAATAAATATATAGATTACTTTAAAAATGTGAATAAACCGATTTCGAGCTCCGAAATCTTGAAGATGTGTATGTTCTTTCTTTTTTGCAATTCCAATACATAATGACAATGTGGAAAGCTTCAGCCTCATGAAAGCTCCTTGGTTTGAGGACAGAAATAAATTAACTGTTGACTCCGTTAAAAAATTGTTTATGGTTTAATATAATTTTATTAATGTTTCAAACACACACACACACACAATTTCATTGTTTATAGTTTTACAATTATTTTCCTAATAAATTATAAGTTTTTTTTAACACAATAACAATAATGAAATGCATTGTTTAAAATGTAAATGCAATATATCTTCAATTTATAGCCATTTATGCATATTAAAAAATCATTTTTAAATTACTTAATTAATTAAGTACTAAACTTTTTGGACAGTCTACACTTGAACTATTTTTTTTTGTAGTTTGGAATATCAATTTTAAGATATTGAACTAAATTTTTGTTTAAACATTTGTATTTCAGAGTTTTACATTTTTATATAAAATAGTGCATTTTTCTCATTTTGTTAACTATATTTAGTTATAATAATTTATCTGCAATTTGTTATAAATATATAGCTGTACAAATACTTCCTAAGGATGTCAAAATATATGTAAAAATTGTTTAATAATTTATAAATACTTGTAAAAGTGATGAAAATTAATTCAGGACACAAATGATCGAACGTGTGTAGTAAGGGTGCTAAAAACTAAGGTGTGTACTAAGGGTTAAAATGAAATAAATATAAAATCTCTTTTTATAATATTTAACTAGTCTACACTCTTGCACTCTTAAAAATATGTTTGATCTTATATGTTTGATATTTGACAAGAAATAAGATGAAAGCAAAGAGAAAAATTGTAATATAATTCTAGTGCAGCAACAAAGAACAGGTTAATTATAAAGTTATTACGAGATTAATTATAAAGCATGTTGTAAGCAACACTTATCGAAAAACTTATAAAACTTAGGAATTTTTCCTTATTCAAATGTTTAGTTTGCAATTTAATAACTTTGATTTTGTACAAAAAGGCAACATTTCCTATAAAAAGAGTATATCGCATTTGATATTCTTTTTTGTCGCAGTCATGGCAAAACTACTTTGCTCCGTCATATAGCCAAAAGAGCTTTTAATATCCCACCGACGATAGATGTCCTGTATTGTGAACAAGAAGTTATAGCGGACGATACTCCCGCTGTAGAAGTGGTGCTCAATGCCGATGTGAAGTGCAAAGAGCTTCAGGCAGAATGCAAGAAATTAGAAGAATTGACAGAGCAAGGAGACACTAGTGTGCAGAATAGATTGCAAGAGGTAATAATTATTTTTATAAATTAAAAATTTTTTTTTTCTAAAAAATTGATAAATTATATACAAAAAGATAATCTATAATTCTCTTATCCTTTTTCTTTCTTTTAAATCTCTTTTTTTGAAGAAGATTGCAACTATTGAAAACTTGTACAAAATATGATGTGTGTGTTATTTTCAGGTGTATGATGAATTAAAAGCTATTGGAGCAGATTCGGCAGAGCCACGAGCAAGGCGGATTCTTGCCGGTTTAGGATTCAATCGTGCGATGCAAAATCGCGCGACGAAAAACTTCTCTGGTGGTTGGCGAATGCGTGTTTCGCTCGCAAGAGCACTCTTCCTAGAACCCACATTGTTGCTATTGGACGAACCTACAAATCATTTAGATTTGAATGCAGTTATCTGGTTAGATAACTACTTACAAGGCTGGAAGAAGACTCTGCTAGTTGTATCGCATGATCAAAGTTTCTTGGATAATGTGTGCACGGACGTCATACATTTAGATCAGCAAAAGTTATTCTATTACAAAGGAAATTATAGCATGTTTAAGAAGATGTATGTGCAAAAAAGAAAGGAAATGGTGAAAGCGTATGAGAAGCAGGAGAAGCGTCTGAAGGACCTCAAAGCGGCTGGACAGAGTAAGAAGCAGGCTGAGAAGAAACAAAAGGAGACTCTAACGAGAAAGCAAGAAAAGAATCGAACAAAGATGCAGAAACAGGAGGAGGATACCGGGCCCACGGAACTGTTGCAAAGACCGAGAGAATATATAGTAAAATTTAGTTTTCCAGATCCTCCACCGTTGCAACCTCCAATTCTTGGTCTTCAAAGTATGTAATTAATTCTTTCATACACTAAATTATTTATCAAATTATATTTAGAAACAGAAAACCAATACGAAGTTAACAGGGAAAATCAGTACGTAACAAAAATACAAGTTAAATTTTTTGTACATTTATTTTTTTGCAGATGTAACATTTGGATATGAAGGGCAGAAACCATTGTTTATCGATGCAGACTTTGGTATAGACTTAAATTCTCGAGTAGCAATATTGGGCCCTAATGGTGTTGGTAAATCTACTTTCCTAAAATTACTAATGAGCGATATAACTCCTCAGAAGGGAGAAATCACGAAGAATCATCGACTGGTAAGTACGAGACCGTATGTGTTAAACAACAAATCATGTTTTTTTCCATTTTACAAACTCGATCGTTCAGTTTGCAAAATAATAAAATATTTTTCTTAATATTTTATTATTTGTGAATCTCAATTCGTAAAAGTTGTAATACTTATTGAAATATTTACATTTATAGAATAGTTTCTAAGCAAAATTTTATGTTTTATATACAGAGTAAGACCAAACTGGGAATTGAATTCAGATCTATTTGACAGACAATTACTTTAACACTCCAGTATTTCACTTTAACGTTTTTCTCTTCCATTTTTTTCCTTAATACCTATATTATCTATTATTTTAAATTACTTTACATTTTACAGAGGATAGGAAGGTTCGACCAGCATTCTGGAGAGCATTTAACTGCTGAGGAGACCCCAGCGGAATATCTGATGCGACTATTTGATCTTCCATACGAAAAGGCACGCAAACAGCTGGGTACTTTCGGTCTCAGCTCTCACGCGCACACCATTAAGATGAAAGACCTATCGGGTGGTCAAAAGGCACGCGTTGCGTTGGCCGAACTCTGTCTAAATGCACCGGATGTGTTGATCTTGGACGAGCCGACTAACAATCTCGACATAGAATCTATCGACGCACTAGCAGACGCTATTAACGAGTATAAGGGAGGTGTAATCATCGTCTCGCACGACGAACGACTGATTCGAGATACTGAATGCTGTCTCTATGTCATTGAGAACCAGCAAATCAATGCTATTGACGGCGATTTTGATGACTATAGAAAAGAATTGCTCGAGAGTCTAGGAGAGGTCATCAACAATCCCAGCATAGCTGCGAACGCTGCCGTTCTACAATAATCGTCGACCAATTAGCATAATTGATATCTTGGTGGCCTGTAATAATGTAAAAGCGATCATTTATCGCTTGCAATCAAAGCCTTCGTACGGACGCTTGTTTCTCCTAAAAACACTGGATCCGAATTTTGTATTATAAATATCTTGCACGAGTGTAAAAAATAAATTGTTAACAACATAGAGTTTGAGTCAATTTTTAAAAATTAGTCCAAATTATAATACTTTATCTACACTCAGTTCCAAAAAAAGCGGTACGCTATAAATTTGGGAAAAATTTACCAAATTTCAAATGATCATAACTTGGTAAATAATGAAGATAAAAATATTTTTAAAAAAGCAAAATGAAGCTTAAAATGTTCACTTTAAGATTATCTGAATGGAAATTGTATTAGCCCATTATTTTTAAAATGGCGGATGACAAGTAATAACATGCGAAAATGGATAATCGAAGATCCAACTTTGCGATGGTGCATGATGTGAATCAGGTGTCGCCGCTCAATAGGACAACATGCACGTGAAAGTATAGAATTTTATCTTTAAAATGCTTTTTTACTGACCTCTATACGATCATTTTTCGTTGAATTATTCCAAATTTAAGATACCGCTGCACTATTTTATTTCGATGATTTTCTTGGCCAAAAATCCGAAAAATAAAAATTTTTAATTGAGCAATTTGATAATTTTATATGTTTATAGATTCATTGACTAGACTAGATTTCAATTTTGAGACAATAATATTGCTTACAAATATTAATTTTCTTATTTTAAATTCGAGAATTGTAGATTTATTTATTTAAAATGTGAGAAAATCACATTATCTTTATGTTTTTTTTTATTATCACTTCTTTCTGTTCTGTATAAATAATTATGCATATTTTCAAGAGGTTACCTGAAAATGTTATAAAATAATTTTCAATATTTTTTTATTTATAAAAATGTAATTAATGAAACAGTACTTCTAAAAATAGAAGTTTTTTTTCCACTTTTTGAGTTTTAATAGATTGCAACTTTCAAAGTTCAAACTGGTTCAAGATGAATCTTTTTTCATTAAAAAGCAGGTACTTTTTTAGAAAAGTAATGATAAGATTTAGCTGCCGCAACCTGCCGCAACCTGAGTTATGAATATTTCATAATGAGACTACCTGGCATAATGATTTATTTTGATAGCTGTTTTAACCAAAATTCTCAATTTTTTGAGAAATGAATACAAGTGATACAAAAGTTTTTGAAATCACTAATCGCAAATCTGATATAGGAATTGCAAAATTCAAAATGGCGGATATAATATGGCACACATTTATTCAAAACATTTGTTCAAATTAGCTTGATAATCAATTTTGAGATAGCAAAATGATGTTCAAGGATTATCTATCATTGCTATTTATTCTGTATTGTCATTCAAATCAATGTATTCATTTATATTGTCTAAATTACTGTAAATTGTATCAAGGCTTTTGTTTAAATCAATGTCTTCGTCAATTTCTTCATCAGTTTCAATATCATTTTTTAAGTTATCTGAATATACTAGTAATTCAAGAACTTCCGTAGGAAGTGTTTTACGCACTCTCTTTTCCATTCTTTTCTTCAGACTAATTGTGGAAATGAGAATATCTGATGTTTCAAATGCCCTGTTTATTACATCTGTCATAGTGTGAACTCTGCTAGTCTTCCGTGCATGATATAATCTGTCGTTTTTCTCAACTTTTTCTCAACATTTTTTTCAACTTTTTGGGTACTTTTCCTCATTCCCCTCAGTGCTGTCCGTTCATCTAAGGTGTCATAGGCTAAGGGTTTATTTACGGCACTGGGGCTCTTCCTTAGCCTCCACCAAAGAATCATCACGGATGAGGCCTTTTAGGCCCTTTACCGGAGATATCTCTAAAGGAATGAGAAGAAAGTACCCAAATAATGCAAAAGAAAAATATTTCCAAACTGTACATTTGGTATAAAATTTCAGAATGATTGTATACTAATTGCAGTACACAGTGAATTGCCATTTATAGGTTGATCTATTTAAACGAATTTGATCTTAAATTTTATTAAATTTACAATTATTTAGATGTAAATAAATATTGACAGAATAAATAACGATAGATAATCCTTAAACATTATTTTACGATTTCAGTATTGATTATTAAGCTAAACTCGAACGTTTTAAATAAATGTATGCCATATTGGATCCGCCATTTTGAATTTCTAAATTTTTAGTTCAGATTCGAAATCAGCGATCCCAAAAACCCTCAGATACCGAGTTTTGTGCCAATCCATCAACATTTTGAATTTTGGCCAAGATTTCGGGTCATCTGGCCCACTGTGCGTTGTCATTAGCTTAAATTACACTTGTAATTTTTCCCAATACGAACATGGAGTTTGATTGGTCGAAACACCACATTGTGTGCGTGCGTGTGTGTGCGTGCTTGCATGCGGGCGTATACGTGTGTGTATGTATGTGTGTGTTGTGGGTGTGTGTGTCCTGCTCTTAGCGTTATCCAGGATCAACGGCGTGGACGCGACAGGAATCTGATCCCGTGTGTGTGTGTGTGTGTGTGTGTGTGTGTGTGTGTGTGCGCGCGCGCGCGCGTGTGTGTGTGTGTTAGTAGAGATAGGGACTCCATGGTTCGTCACTTCCGCAGTATTTAATGATTCCACGCATGCACGCATGCACACACGCACGCACGCAATGTGGTGTTTCGACCAATCAAACTCCATGCAGTTCATATTGGGAAAAATTACAAGCGTAATTTAAGGAGGTTGTAAGGCAAATGCAATATGTTAAGAACTACTTGAAAAAATTACAGACTATTCTAAATTTCGTTTAATAATAATACAAAAAAAATAGAAACAATTGACCATCTGGATCAAAAGTTATTTAAATAAGTAGTAATATTTTTTAAATTTGTACTCTAATATAAATATATGAAAATGTATTATAAAATAATGATAAAAATCTCAATTTTTTTATATAAATACTCTAGGAATTCAACAATATTTTTGTAAAGTTATCTTGAGATACAGACATTAATTGTTCAGTAAATAAATAAAATTTGTTATTTGTTATAAACTAATGGTGAATCTCAATGAAATTTTGCATAAGTCATGTTTAGTACTTAATATATTTATATAAAAACATTTAGATTTTTCTTATTATTTTAACAATTTTTGTTTATAACAATAAAACTAATAACAAATAAAATAAATAACCTATAAAAATGTGTTGCTCAATAAAACCAGAGTGTTATGAACACAACTTTCAAATGTATGTAGTTTGTTTAAAGCGAAAATATTAATATATGTGTTTTGTGCCCTTACAACCTCCTTAAGCTAATGATAGCGATATCTTAAATTTGGAATAATTCAGCGAAAAATGATCATATCGAAGTCAGTAAAAAGGCATTTTAAAGATAAAATTTTATACTTTCACGTGCATGTTGTCCCATTGAGCGACGGCACCTGATTCACATCATGCACCATTGCAAAGTTGGACCTTCGATTATCCATTTTCGCATATTGTTACTTGTCATCCGCCATTTTAAAAATAATGGCCTAGTACAATTTCCATTCAAATAATCTTAAAGTGGACATTGCAAGCTTCATTTTGCTTTTTAAAAAATATTTTTATCTTCATTATTTACCAAGTTATAATCATTTGAAATTTGATAAATTTTTCCCAAATTTATAGTGTACCGTTTTTTTGGAACTGAATGTATATGATCTATTATTTCTCTATTAATTTCATCGAGGAGACGTATATTGAACGTGAAACTTGCAAGCTTTTCAATTGATAGCCACTTTGCAGTCATTTGCAATATTTATAAGATTTACACATAAAGATTTGTTCAAATTTTTTATACTTTTTATACATTTTCTTTTCTTCTTGTGTGTGCATGCGTGCGTGCGTGCGTTATGTGTGTGTGATTACACATCTATTTTATTTTAAATATGAAAAGTAATACAGTATAGTTACAAATAATAGGTGTATAATATATAGATCTGTTCTTTTTAGCTAAAGTTCTTGATTCATCTTTCTTTTCTCTCCACATTTGAGAGAAAAAGAAAAAAAATAAACTGTGCAAGAAATTCAGCTGAAAAATGAGCCTTATATAACGAATACATGAATATATATCACTATAATAACGACGTAATTAAACAAAAAATTCAATAGACAGGCAAATAAGAGTAAACTGTACGGATGAAAGTGCGCTATAATAAACTATTTATATTCTATAATTCAAATGTATACACGATAATTGGACGTTTCAACTAACTGGGAGTCATTTTCAACGATTTAATAACGTACAGGGAGAGCAAAAAGTATTCGTATAAGAAAATTTGTTATAAAAAAGTCTTATTTGTAGAAAATAAACATTAATTAGCAATTTTATGCAATGAATACATTCTGTTCTAACATAAACAAACGAGCTTCGCATGTATTCCTGATTTTAGAAGCTGAATTTCTGTATGAATACTTTTTGAGCATTCAAACAATATAATTTTTAATTTCCGCTTATTTTTCAAATGATATATTCTGTACAATTAATACACATCTTTTTGGTATATATAATTTTAAGAAACATACAGTTTATTTTATTTTTATGAATAAATTGTTAATTATCCGGCGAGAAATGATCATCAATTAAACGTCGAATTGACGTCAAATTAATATTGAAATCATCGTATTTATATCGATTCGACATCAATTCGATGACTCATTTCTTGCTGGATAATATTTACTTTTTAAAAATAAAGTTTTTTTTAAAAAATATTTTCTCTGTACGAATACTTTTTGCACTCACTATACGTTTTTACAAAAGTACGCTAACTTTTAGACATAAAATTTTTCTTGATGATTCCTCATCTTCCTCATCGATTGTATTCTTAATGAACGACACGAAAATTATCATGTATACATTTGAATTATATAGGATATAAATAGTTTATTATAGCGTACCTTTAATCGCGCAGTTTACTTTCATTTGCTTGTTTATTGAATTATTTTTGTTTTAATTTCGAGAGTTCATTGTCATATTTATATAACTAAAAAAATTTGCTATAACTTAAAAATTATTAATATAATATATTATAGGACCGTACATGTGATAACACAAACTATAGAAAATCAAAGCCTTACACGGTCTAGCTGGATCTTAATGCTTGTATGACTTTTTATGTGAATTTATATACTACGTATGTAGTCCCACAGAAACGTGCGCCGAAAAATTTCCGGTCTTGAAACGCTAACTCTACTAAACTACCGTAGTAATATCACGAGTTAAATTGACTAGCAATTTTAACAAATTTTTTTTTTTTGATGCTTATTCGCATCTTCGAAACGATCTTAATAATGATGAATAACATATTAAAAACTGTAAATAATTAATTCTTATTGCGAAAAATATTACCTCGGCCGGGAGTCGAACCCGGATCTCTTGCATACCGTGCGAGCGTCCTGAGCCTTTAGACTACCGAGGCCTTAGTAACATTCTTCGCAATAATTGGCATATGAAGGAACAACGTCTCTTTAGGCGACGTAAATAAATAATATAATATATTATAGGACCGTACATGTGATAACACAAACTATAGAAAATCAAAGCCTTACACGGTCTAGCTGGATCTTAATGCTTGTATGATTTTTTATGTGAATTTATATAAAAATTATTATTTTTTTAGTTGCTTGCCGAAAAAATGGAAACATTGGAAAGAAAGAAAAATATACTATAAAAAAAGTATATACATACTTTTATTCCTCTATAATCAGTTATTACATCAAAATTGCATAAATTTTATGATTCAAAATATTTTCTAGAATATTTAATTTTTTTAAATTGTATCATTGTGTAGCAAATAAGATTTTGGCTATTGTTTCGACAACTTCTGATTGGTTTGTTGTATTTAGAACATTGTTTTAACTTTTAATACACACATCATTCGTGTCCTGCATATTTCTATTTTTTTTTGAAATACTAAGAGTACCTGGTCAAATATCGGTCTTTTTTCTATTCCTAAAAAAAGTTTGGCATTTATAGAGAACAAGTTTTGTATGTTGCCGGCTTCAATTCGTGCGTATCCTTTAACTGGCATAACTCCGATGTTTACTTCTGGGTTACAAATGACCCAACGTGTGTACATAGTGTACATTTTTTGTAACTAAAAAATTTTTATTTTTTTCTTTATTTTCAACTAATTCTCGGTTATATTGTGAATATTTTGCGAATTATTAAGAAAAGATTTTAATCCTAGAACAACATATTAGCCCTATACTTATATTATAATACTTATATTTTTTTTAATGATTAAAATCTTTCTTGTTTTTCTTTATATACTAGTACAATTTTGGCTTTAATTGAATCTCACCGTCAATAGTTTATCTATTAATACTATACGGAGAGCCGCCGCTGATATATATATCATATAATAAAGCGCTTTTGTGCAAATAGAATTTTGCCGCTCGTCTTAGTATTTCTATCTTTTAATCTTTTAAATAAGCTATTTTTTAAATAATTAGGTTTGAAATAATCCTTGCTTCTGCTCGAAATTTAGAGATTGTTTTCGATATGAGAAATATAAAGTATGTACGATTGGCAGTTAAGCAGATTCAAAATATACACATATCAATATTTATATTCTGTCAAAGAACCGTACCTCTGTTTTTAACCTTCTAGCAGTTTCTACAAAAGCATCAATTTTATACCATTCGTCATCAGTCACGAATATTCCGTTATTACAAGATAGTTACCAGGGATGAGAAGTAACTCGTTACTTGTAACGAAGTTACAGTTAGAGTTACTTTTTTTCAGTAACTGTAACTTAACTTCGTTACTTTCTTTCCATCTGTAATTATAACTAACTTAGTTACAGCTTTTAAGTAACTAGTAACTAATTTAATAATTACTTTCATAGTTATTTTATATATTTTAAACTTATTTGTCAATTTAGTGTGCGGTAGTGTCCACTTGGCGCTACAAATACTTCGAAACATTTGATTAATCAGAAGAAAGAAATTTAATTAAA
>NW_017299069.1:796572-796893 GCF_001594075.2 Trachymyrmex cornetzi
TAGTCCAGTCGTCAGAGACGAAAATGCCACTCAACCTCTAAAAATCATATGAACAAGCTGAGTTTTGCTGCGAATGTCAATTTTGGGACCCCATAAAAGATGCAAAAAAGTTTGCCACTCCTACCCCCGAGCTTCCCCCTAAAACCCCCCCTCGTAGGGGGGAAAAAACGGAAAACATCAATTTCCCAAGAATCTGTACGCCGTAGAAAAAAATGTTTCAAACAAGAAATGTAGCTGACAAGGGACCATCTCGGTTTGTACAACAAATTATTGAAAATGCTTGATATCAGCGAAAGTTGATAACATAAGATGCAAATAAGG
>NW_017299069.1:797295-799523 GCF_001594075.2 Trachymyrmex cornetzi
GATGTTTCTTCCCATCCATTATATTCAAAATACTTTTTTCGGTTACTGTCGAGAAATGTTCGTGTTTCACCTTCTGTCCAATTCGCACCCTTTTTCACGACATTTTTTTCTGTCGAGATATAAACCCTAAAGGATCATCTACAATAGGGATCCGTAACCATATAGTCCAGTCGTCAGAGATTTGACCTCTAAAAACGAGACGAACAAGCTAGATTTTGCTGTGGATGTCAATTTTGGGACCCCAAAAAAGATGCAAAAAAATTTGCCACTCCTACCCCTGGGCTTCCCCCTAAAACCCTCGTAGGGGGGAAAAACGGAAAACATCGATTTCCCAAGAATCTGTACGCCGTAGAAAAAAATGTTTCAAACAAGAAATGTAGCTGAGATAATTTTGAACAAAAATGTTTCTTAGCACTTTTTGTGTAGAATGAACCGTTCTCTCAGAAACAACGCTTGAAGCGACCGGTGATTTTGAATGTCAGTTACGCGCGCGAAATCAATTTTTTAAATAAAATTTCTATCAACTCGACGGTAATAATTCGATATCTTTTGATCAGAGTGTCCTATCGACAAAAATCAAAATGCATTTTAAAGGTGAAGAGTGCAGCTTTCGTATGCAATTTTTGCATTTTGCCGCAAATGAAGTCAGTTTCTATAAAGCTGTTAAATAAATAAACGTTGCGCGATTTTTGCCATTTTTTACGATTCTCATGAGATCAATAAAATTTATCACTTCCATTGACCGGTCGCTGTGGAATTTCCATTGTTAGAGCCTAAACTTCAAAACCTATAACATGAAATTTCGATTTTGAGTTTTGGCAAAAAATATGAGGCATTTGAAATATGCCTAAAAAACGCTGAATTTAAACTTTCACATTACAAACGATCTCACGTCACGGGAAATGCTTCCACGAAGACGGCATTGGGTGGAATTTGTAGCTGAAGATGTGTAGTTTTTAAACACGTACTTGTGGAATCGAAAAGAAGCAGTTTTAAACGTTTTATTTGAAGTATAAGGCCAAATATCACGATTTCCTCATTTTTCACAAAAACATATATAACTTTCGATTCCGACCATATTTCGGGACGTTCGAAACGGGAAATTGAAGTTGAATGTTTCTATTATTGATTGCATATAGTCGCTTCATGCAGACGAGTCTTGGAATTTCAAGGGAGACCTTCGAAAACAGGTAACAATGCGCTCCGCTCGAGTACTGCCGGCGGGTTACAATTCTCGCAGCGGCGGCGCGCGCAGCTGCCTACATGCATACGCTTGGCTGCACGGCAGTATTGTGTACATGTCTTGGCCTTGCGTCGGTGTGTGTGCTCTAGCTGTAGAGTCGTGCCGGTCGTGCGGAGTTAACGGATTTTTCAGTGCTTCAACGTATTAATAAGTGTGTGAAAAAATTAGTGAATTCGGTAAGTATTTATGATATTTATGCAATGTCATGATATTTATTTCATAGGTGTTTTTTTTATCATTAAAATAATCTGACATTTACTTAAAAAAATGTAATATTTCATATAACTCCGAAAGCACGTGTCGCTTGAGGTTATATTCATGACACGTTTATCGTAATATTTTTTACATGTGTACATGTACATTTTCCTTTATAATAATTACAGAGTGAAGTGATTAAAAGTCATGCTGCATTATGTTTAAAAAATAATTTAAAAATTACAATAAACTAAAATTCCAATTACATTCGTAACAGGTATATTTCCAAAGTATACAAATTTTCAAACGTATAGTAAATTTAATAATTACGAAAAAAAAATATAAATGTCTTGCATTATGAGCAGTTAAAACGAGAGCGTACTGAGAAAACAGTTATATCGTTCCGGGATTATGTTACCTTGTTATGCTGTTTGCAACACACATACATACGTATAATGCAACACAAATCCCATATAATATTATACAAGGCTTTGCAATTTTTGCAATAAGTCATTATTATAACTTAAAACTTGATGAATTACTGCAATTCAAAAAATAAATTCAATTCAATGCAAATGTAACTTATTTGTTTACTGTAGCACATGCAAATTGTACCAATTTTTACCGTAATTTGCGCATTTCTATTTTTCGTCCTATGTAGGATCGCTCATTTATGAGAGAACGGTTCACTTCACAAAAAACTGCTAAGGAACTTTTTTGTTCACAATTATCTCAGCTGCATTTTTTGTTTGAAACATTTTTTTCTACGGCGTACAGATTCTTGGGAAAT
>NW_017299069.1:799796-803114 GCF_001594075.2 Trachymyrmex cornetzi
ATATTCATATGTGTTTATATTACTTTAACGAAAAACGTCTTTGCCATACAATTTTTTTATCTTTTTGAATAAAATTGTATAACATGTAAATGTAAGCCAGTCTTTTTTTTTTAATTGTCCTAGGCTGCATTACTCTGATGACTCCGCGTATCATCCTTGTTTAATATCAGGTGAAAAACAAGAGTAAAACGATACATGAAGGCAGAGTTGGATAACGTTTCTGAATATAGCCCTAATGGTATCGATACTACTAGTAAAAATTTCGATGAAAAATGTAACTTAAAAGTAACTTAAAGTTACTTTTTCAGTAACTGTAACTGTAACGAATTACTTTTCAGAGTCAATAACTTGTAACGGTAATTAATTACTTTTTGAAACAGAAAAACTGTGACTGTAATTAATTACTTTTACAAAGTAACTTTCCCATCCCTGATAGTTACAATGGCACAAGTACCCTGCAACTTATCTATTCGTCGGTGGATACATTATACAGAAATAGGAGTATTTTGGGGACAATGCAACTATTGCCCTGTAAAAATGAGAGCGTTCCCTAGGACTAGTTTACGTTATCATACAGTAACGGAACATTCAAACGAATTAATAGAAGAAGAAAGAAAAGAAAAACTGCAACATCTGTCATTGTGGGGACATATTACTATAAAAGATAGTCAGAATGTGACATGTAATAGATGTAATGCCAAAATTAAGTGTAATGGAGCATATTTCTCCTACGTACGTAACCACCTAAAAAATATACACGGGTAAGTGTACCTTAAAGGTTATAAAATTTGATATAGAAGAATAAAATTGACAGCAATTGATAGTAATAAATAAATAATAACACCTAAAAAAATGTAATGGTTAAAACTGGTGTTCAACAAGGCACTCATCGGGATATGTACAGTGAGAACAAAAAGTTTTCGTATAAGGTTTTTTTTTATAAAAAAAGTCTTATTTGTAAAAACTAAATATTAATTAGCAATTGTATACAATGAACATATTCTGTTCTAACAAATGAACGAGCTTCGCATGTATTCCTGATTCTAGAAGCTAAATTTCTCGACAGTACGAATACTTTTTGAGCATCCAAACAATATAATTTTTAATTTTTGCTTATTTTTCAAATGACATATTTTTTATAATTAATACACATTTTTTTGGTATATATATATATATATATATACACAATTGTTAATTACCTAGCAAGAAATGAACGTCAATTAAATCGGTGTTGAAATCATCGTATCAATATCGATTCGATATCAATTTGATAACTCATTTCTCACTGGATAATATTTACTTTTTAAAAATTAGGTTTTTTAAAAAAATATTTTCTCTGCACGAGTACTTTTTGCACTTACTGTGTATTATTATCATGTTTTATAATATCCAGAAAAGTACAAATTAGTAGATAATATTCGTTCATTTTAATTTTCGTACAAGAATAATGTATATAAGATTTGTATTTATCAGATTGCCATACTAGATCGCATCTCATTGGCTTAAGAAAGTTATAAAATAATACATTTGTCAGCATATTGGAGTAATGTGCATAATTAAAACTAATTCTATGTTGCGTTTTTTACTTCTTTAATACTCTATATTTAAATATAGAATATCATCTCCATGTACCGATGATGAGTATATAGATAGTGAGTAGCAATACAAACACGGATACAATTACAAAAAAGGATCAAATGCATTCAGCAATTTTATCTAAAATTTGTAAAAATATGGAATATAGGTAGGTGTTCTTGATAAGTAATTATTCATTATACATTTATTACATTTACCCTACAGCACGACATTGCATGTTGCAGCAATATTGTGGAGATTTTGCAAGGGTAATACTGCAAATTCTGTGCTGTAATGGTTATTACAACGTAAATAGATTATTTGAATTAAACATTGCGTTTCTCCAAATATTAGAAAAATTTTAGTACTTCATGTTCATTAGTAAAATTGTTGAACCCGAAACATATACGCAATGTAAGTATTAGCGATGGAAATCCTTTCTATGATCTGTTATAATGATTTGGCAATGACATTGCAACTTTTTATGATGGTAACAATAACTATTTAAAAACTAAGATTGGGAAGGTTACTTTTAAAAAGTAACTTGTCTCTATGCATTGTTTATTGAAACAAGTAACTTATTATTTGTATTTTAACGCGTTGAATCGTTACATTCACTTGTTACTTTAATTCATTACAAATAATGAGATACCTTTTTCAATAACCGCGTGATGATAAGTTATTTTTAAAAACAACTTTTTCTCGACATTCGGTTTTTAGTTAACCATAACAGATTGCACCATCATTATCAATTTGTTATCATAAAACTATAAAAGTAATGATAAAAGTAACGGCGTTACTTTCCATCAGCGAAAAAAAATATACATCCTTATATATTCCATTAAAAAGAACGGTTTTCTCATAATTTTACGAATAAAAAGTAAATATAACATTAAGTAATAAACATTTTACTACTTTTCAATTTTTTGTCATACTATATATGAATAAAGATCTGTTAAGCATTTTAACATTAACAAATCATATTTTGGATCTTTCCATAGAAATGTGACAGATCATATTTAGGATTTTTCTCTACGCAGAGATGTAGAAGACTAAGAAGACGTTGAATCTCTCGCTTCATAAAGATATAACAGAACATTTCCTACTCTGATGTTATTAATTATTTTTTAATTATTGGTAATGTATAAACGAGCTGAATGTTATAACTTGAAATGTTTAAACTTTTAGTTTAAATCTATTTTGTGACTCGTGTAATATTACACAAGATACTATTCTAATTCTTCTAGATGTAAGGATATTAAAAATTTTAGGGGATATTAAAAAAGGCCGAATTCTTGTTTAAAAGAATATAAGTAAAAGAAATAGTGTTTTTTGTCGATTTTGACTTCCTGAATATGATAAAATTATTAAAAAGTTCGTGGCACTTGGGGAACACCTTGAAAAATAGATAAGAATATTGAAATTTGTTCAAATATATCATATTTATGCTCAATTTTTAAGGTGTTCCCTATCGATCCCTAACTTTTTATTAATATTATCATATTCAGGAAGTTAAAATCTATAAAAAACGATATTTCTTTTACTTTTACCTTTATAGGCAAAAATTGGCGTCTTTTTAATATCCTCCTTTGCAAATATTTTATATTAACAATATAATAATTAAACGGCTTCATCCACGTACACAGGCTGAGTTTTGTGCAGGATCATACATTAATCCATATTTATTATAATATATAAAACCAAACGTTTCGGTCTGTCATCAGACCATTTTCAATAGTATTA
>NW_017299069.1:804323-818642 GCF_001594075.2 Trachymyrmex cornetzi
GAATTAGTCATTTTTTTGTAATTATTAAATCTGATGCAACCATCTTTAATCATGACCTTGACATCTAAAAAACTTACAGAATCATTCGAACCTTTATCAAGAGTAAAATTAATGCGATTGTGATAACTATTAAAGAGTTCCAAAACTGTTTCAATTTTATCGAAAGGCAAGGCAAGCAAAATGTCATCTACATATCTGCAATAAATGGATACAGGAACATTTAAACGACTTAAAATGTCTGTCTCAAGATCTTGTATTACGAGATCAGCCAAGATTAGAGAGAGCGGTGAGCCCATTGGCAATCCAAAAACTTGTTTATAAAAAAGGTTATCAAATCTAAAAAATGTTGAATTGAATATCAAGGAAATTGCACTCATGAATTCATTTATAGGAATATTAGTATTTTTTGAGATATCTGACCATCTATTGCTAATACTAGTTAATATTAATTTTTCTGGAATGTTTGTGTACATATTTTCGATATCAAAGGACAGAATTTTATAATTGTCATTTAAACTTTTACCATTTATTTTCTGCACCAACTCATAGCTATTTTTGATGTGACTAAAATGCTTACTAACACTTTTGTTGATTATTTCTTTGATATAAGAAGATAATTTATAAAGAGGACAGTCAATGCAACTTACAATGATACGTAAAGGATTGCCAATTTTATGGATTTTGGGCACACCGTAACATCTCGCTAAATTACAATCTGTAACATTTAGTAATTTATAGGTTTGATCATTTAAATATTCCTTATCCTTCCATCGTTTTACTAATACATGTGTTTGTCTAATTAGTTTACTAGTTGGATCCTTCTTAATTTCAATGTAAGTTTCTTTATCTGATAATAACATAATCATTTTATTCTTATAGTCTGATAAATTCATAACTACTGTGGAATTACCTTTGTCAGATTTTGTAATTAAAATGTCTTTTTGTTCTGCCACAAACTTTCGTACATCATTCATACATTCAACTAATAATATTTCATCGTCCAACTTTTTTTCTTTAACTTTGTGAGGTAACTTATGTAAGATTTCAATACAATCATTCCTAATCTTATTCTTCTTTGAATTGTCTATGTTAAAAATATTAGATTCTATTTGTTTAACAAATTCGATTATTGTCTTTTCTTGATTATTTTTATTCAGTGGTAAATTGAATTTTTGCCCCAATTGTAAGATCATTTTGACACTATCTGGAATGTTTATATTGCTCAAGTTAATCAACCAATCATCATTAATATTACATAATGAAAATGTTTGGTTAAATTCAGTTGGACTAATGTTAATTATGTGCTTGTCATATTTAATGTTATTGTTAATTGTATGTGTATTACACGTGTTGGAAATTAACGAACTATTATCTAGAACTTTAATTTTATCACTATTATCCGAGGAAATCTTATGTATTTTTGAAGGTTTAAATTCTGTAAGTGTATTAGTTGCTTCTGACCAAAGTAATTCAAATTTAATTGGATTTATATTATTTTTATCATTTTTATTCTTAGCTATTCGTAAATGTTCAATTTTATTATTAATTTTGTTAAATTCATAGGTCCAAACTCTATTTCTTGTAATATCTTGACATTGAAAAAAAGAATCAGAAGTTTGTTTTGGAATCCAACCAGCAATCAATTTTTCTAATTTACTAAGATCATTTTTTATACTAAATAGAAAACGATACGCATCATGCAATTCTACACGCATACATTTAAACATACATTGTTGTTTTAATTTATCAATTTTAATGTTAGATGTTTTATAATTCATCGTGAATCTATAATTATTAAAACCTCTAAAATGTATGGGAATTAATCTTTCTTTTAAGCAAGTTTTTAAAAAATAAATTTTGAGTCTTACTTTTATATCAGTTCTCCATAATTTCATGTAATCTTTCAATAAAAGCACAGAGTAAACACCAAATTGTAGTCTTATAAATTCAAAAAACTGTAAATTCGAACGCATATTGACGCCAGCGTTATCAAAACAAGAATACTTATTAACCGTGGATCAATACAAACAATATAATAATTTATATTCACTTTTAATCAATACAAACAATATAATAATTTATATTAACTAATAATAAATATTTTATATTAACATATTTCTTAAATTTAGGTGTTAAATTGACATTTATTCGACAAGTGATATTCGAGTAGATATTAATTACTTAAGTATAATTTGAGACGTACACAAATGAAAATGTAAATTAAGTAATTTAAGAAGGTGCAGCAAGTATAATATTTACTTCTCTTTGATAGAAATAAATTAAAATATAAATATAAATTTATGATATAAAAAAATAGTTAAAATCAATTAAAGCAAAAAAATACGTTAGATAAGCAACTATATATGCATCAATTACAGATAAAAATGATAATAAAAAATTAATATAAATTATTAATTTTTTGCATAAAACAAGGGTAGTATGAGTTTTAAGCCTTGAACACCACCATGGATTACGGTAACACAGTCCGTTTGAAAAACCGCGTGGCGTTTATGAACGATCAGAAGTGTGGAGTGGGAACAAAGGGGGAGGGGGGGAACTTTCGCATCCCTACTGCAAATCCCCCGCCTGGTAACTTCAGCGTGCACGAACCAGTCGAGATAGAACGCCATGAACTTATTGTGTGGGGTTACGTTAACCCTGTGTGATTATTACGTTTTTTATTTCGAAATCAAATTGTAAGTAAATATACGAACAAGATCAAATTCAAATGCAAATTCAAATCGAAAAATTCATGAAACACACAGACATTCCAGAAAATCAAGATCCGCTCGATATATTAGCTGTAAACAAAATAGAAAAACAAAGAAGTTGTTTATTCTGTCCAGGGGCTTTAGATAGGAAAACTTATTACATGTGCTTGCAGTGCCAATAGCCAATGTGTAGGGAACATGTCGCAAAAATTTGTTTTGCCTGTTCCACGTAAATCAATGAATAATTTCATTTGTATATTTAGATGTCATATAATAAAGATTTCTGCACTAACTTTATCGTATTACTTGAAAATCACCCAAATTCAATCTCGTCGAATAAATATATTTTTTAGGATAATTCGTAATAATGTATTTTTTTCCTTAAAATACAACTTAATATGTTTCGATTTCTGTAAATTAAAACCTTGTATCATTTTTTGGAAAATAACTAATTTATTTAAAAAACAACGATTTTTTTTAAATTTTGAAATTTCTTTCTTCCTTTTTTCAAAATATCTTGATTTTCGGAAGTTTTATGATATTCTTATCTATATATTATTTTCCCTTACTGTCTGTTGTATCGATTAAAAAAAAAAGAAGTTACAATTGATGCTGTGGCGTCAAATATCGCCACGACAAATAATTTAAAGGCGTAGCATTGAAAGTAAGGCACGCCGAGAACAATATTGACTGTGCACACAAACGCACAGGCGAAGCGAATCAGCTGAGGCATTTAAATGCCTCTGTCGAGTAAGCGATTAGCCGTGATATATTAAATTGTATCAGATAGCGAAAATTCAGGAAAACAGTTAGATTATAAATCATTTAAAAATAACGTTAAAATCAGAAACAATAACAGCGTCGGAAAGACAAGAGAATAAACAAAAAACATGTAGAACAATAGAAATAAAAGACTTCTAGAAGATTCGAGAAAAATAAGTCAGGGGGTCATGCGAGACTCCGGCGCGAGAGAACAAGGAACTCTGCTGTGAAACTTCGGAGAGATCGGACGTGTAGACGAATAGTCTGAGTTAAATTAAACAAAGAGTCTATCATAATTGTGCCGTTCGATATTCTTATACTTAATCCTTTCCGAACTATCGCCGGGCCTTCCGCATATAATTACCGACTTCCTTCTCGAGGATACACGCTATTCTAAGAAATTATATTTAGTCAATAAGACATAAAATCCCAAAGTGGTGACCTGCCGACGTGATCAAGTCGCGAATCCGCGCGAATATTACCGCGGGTAAGTTAACGCGGTGATCGCGAGATTTTCGGCGAGAAGTGCAAGTGCGGTGCGGTGAATTGAAGACGGAGAGCGGATCCAACACCGGCGGACGAGGATGCCGTTGATGCGGGAGGACGAAGCGGTGCGCCTGCCCGTGCCGGAACAGCAGGAAGCGCAACTCCAGATGCCGATTCAACCGACGAGAGCGAACCAGGAGAGCGGAGCCAACATGACGACAGGTTTTTTTATGACCGGGCCTGAGGTGAGCCGCGTTGGTATGCGTATGCCAGAGTTTACTCCAGCCGATCCGAAGCTCTGGTTTAATATAATAGATCGCAGTTTCCAGGCGGCCGGAATTACCAGTGAAACGACGAAATTCGGTTACGCGTTGACCGCGCTAGGGCCGACTTACACGGCGGAAGTGCGGGACATTATAATGAGTCCGTCCGCGGAGCGTCCGTGCGAAGCGTTAAAAACGGAATTGATAAAAAGACTAAGTTTGACGCAGGAGCACAAAACGCGTCGGTTGCTCGAGCACGAGGAAATCGGCGACCGAAAGCCGTCGCAATTTTTGCGGCATCTTCGTACCCTCGCGGGTAATGTCGTGGGGGATACGGTGTTGCGAATCATTTGGCTGAGCCGGTTGCCGGCGTACATTCAACCGCATCTGGTGACGCGAACGGCGGATACCGTGGACCAATTGGCGGAAATTGCGGACGCGATCGTGGAGGCCACCAAGGCACCCGTATTCCATGTGTCAGAGGCGTCGCGGGCGTCGGCGACAACCGGGGCGAGTGATCCCGCCTCGATGGAAGCATGGATGGAAATCAAATTAGCTCAGATGCGATTGGCACTGCAGCAGGAGGTGTCGGACCAGATAATGGCGCTTAGGAAATCCATCGAAGCAATCACGGAGGAGCGGCCTCGCCGGGGCCGTGATCGGGGCCGGGGCCGACCGCGTTCGGGCTCGCGCCCGCGTGCGCGTTCGCGTAGCCGGGGCCATCCGGAGAGTGGCCTGTGCTGGTACCACTGGCGATTCGGTTCGAACTCTTACAAGTGCGTGCAACCTTGCTCATGGCAGCCGCAGCAGGGAAACGCGGAGGCCAGTCGTTAGAGGCGGCGTGCGATACGGGCCATGCAACGAGCCGTCTTTTTATAATGGACAAACAGACGAAAATACACTTTCTAATTGACACAGGCGCGGATCTCTGCGTGTACCCGCGTAAGATGGTGCGCGGGCCACGTAAGAGATCGACCTACGAACTCTCGGCAGCCAACGGTTCGACGATTTATACATATGGCACAGAGACGTTAACGCTGAATTTCGGATTGCGGCGGGCATTAACGTGGCGGTTCGTGATAGCAGACGTGGCGAGACCGATAATCGGCGCCGATTTCTTGGCACATTACGGACTTATGGTCGATTTAAAAAATTCGAGATTACGTGGCGGTTCGTGATAGCAGACGTGATAGAGACCGATAATCGGCGCCGATTTCTTGGCACATTACGGACTTATGGTCGATTTAAAAAATTCGCGCCTCGTCGATCAAATGACGAATCTAAAGTCTCCCGGGCGGTGCTTGCGCTGTGATGCGCCATGCATAAAGACAGTAACGGGCGCGACGATATATCACGAATTATTAGCACGGTACCCGGAAATTACGCGTCCGGAAGGACAGCCGAGTGCGGTACGGCATGCGACGCGAAAGTCTCCCGGGCGGTGCTTGCGTTGTGATGCGCCACGCATAAAGACAGTAACGGGAGCGACGATATATCACGAATTACTAGCACGGTACCCGGAAATTACGCGCCCGGAAGGACAGCCGAGTGCGGTACGGCATGCGACGCGACACTACATCGAAACGACGCCGGGACCACCGGTGACAAGCAGGCCACGAAGACTCGCGCCGGAACGCTTGAGGGCTGCAAGGCGCGAGTTCCAAAAAATGATCGAAGCTGGAATTGCGCGTCCATCAAAGGGGTGCTGGTCGTCACCTCTGCACCTGGTGCCTAAGCGTGGCGAAGAATGGAGACCGTGCGGGGATTACCGCGCACTCAACGCGCGGACCGTGCCGGATCGATACCCGCGGGTGAGACATATCGAGGATTTCGCGCAATCGCTACAAGGTAAGCGAATATTTTCGACTCTGGATCTGGTGAGAGCGTACCACCAGATACCGGTGGCAGAGCAGGACATACCGAAAACGGCTATAACTACGCCGTTCGGTATGTTCGAATTTTTATTCATGTCGTTCGGCTTGAGAAATGCGGCACAGACGTTCCAACGTTTTATGGACGAAATCTTACGCGAATTCAAGTTCACCTATGCATATATCGACGACATATTAATAGCGTCGGCGTCCGAGGAAGAACATCGCAAACATTTAAAGATGGTGTTTGAAAAATTAAGAGAATACGGGGTGATCATAAACCCTGCGAAATGTACTTTCGGCCAAGCGGAGGTGGAGTTCCTGGGTTACCTAGTAACCGGTGAGGGGACTCGACCGCTCACGGATCGCGTACAAGCGATAAAAGAATTCAAAAGACCAGAGACCGCGAAAGAATTAAGAAGATATTTAGGGATGATCAACTTCTATAGGCGATTTTTGCCGCAAGCCGCGGAGACATTAGCACCGATCAACGACTTATTGCACGGTTTAGGAAAAGGTCGAGCGCCGGTATCTTGGACACCACAGGCCGAGTGGGCATTCAAAGCGTCGAAAGAAATTCTGACGAAAGCTACCCTTCTAGCGCACCCGCGGATTGGCGCCGATCTCGCGCTGTTTACCGACGCGTCCGAACATAGTGTCGGGGCGGCGTTACAGCAGAAGGGCGACAACGGCTGGGAACCCTTAGCGTTCTTCTCGAAGAAGCTAGGGCCAGCCGAAAGTAAATACAGCGCGTTCGACAGGGAGCTGTTAGCAATTTACCTCGCGATCAGGCACTTCCAGCACGTGTTGGAGGCGAGGACATTCACGGTTTATACGGACCACAAACCGCTTACTTTCGCGTTTCGACAAAGGGCCGAGAAGAGCACGCCACGCCAATTTCGACACTTAGACTACATAAGTCAATTTACAACTGATATTCGATATATCACGGGCGATGAAAACACAGTGGCGGATGCACTGTCGAGGATAGAAGAAATAAAATCACCACTGGACTACGCTGCTCTAGCGGAGTCACAGAGAGATGATAGAGAACTCGAAATATACTTGAAAGGAGAAGCCGATCTCAAGCTGGAGCGAGTGACGATTCCTGGAGCAGGAATTCAATTATACTGTGACGTGACAACAGAAACGCCGCGACCATTTTTGACGAAGCCTTTCAGACGGACAGCTTTTAATTTAATACATAATTTGGCTCATCCGGGAATTAAGGCAACTGGGAAACTTGTAGCTCAACGTTATGTGTGGCCTTCGATAAGGAAAGATTGTAACACATGGGCACGCGCGTGTATATCGTGCCAAAGGTCGAAAATAACGCGGCACGTGTCGGCAACGCTTAGAGAAATTGCCAGTCCGTCTAAGCGATTTGAACATATACACATTGACATTATCGTGATGCCGGTATCAGAGGATAAACGGTATTGTCTGACGTGCGCGGATCGATTTACGCGGTGGCCAGAAGCGTTTGCAATGAAGGATCAGGAAGCTGAAACGGTGGCTAGAACATTATACGAAAATTGGATATGTCGGTTCGGAGTGCCTCTCAAAATTACCACAGACCAGGGACGACAATTTGAGTCGTATTTATTTAATAGCTTGAATAAACTTCTAGGAACGCAACACCTGAGGACAACTGCATATCATCCGCAGGCCAATGGCATGGTGGAGCGGTTCCATCGCCAGCTGAAAGCAGCGATTAGATGCCACGGAAATAACCGGTGGACAGAGACACTTCCAACAGTACTACTTGGGATAAGGGCTGCATGGAAGGAGGATCTAAAGGCGACCTCAGCAGAACTGGTGTATGGGGAGACGTTGCGCCTGCCAGGACAGTTCCTAGGACGGAGAATCGCAGACAAAATAGACGATGCGCACGAATTTGTGAAAAAGCTGCGAAGCCATTTCGAGGAACTGAAGCCGGTGGAAGCAGCTTGGCATGGTAAAAGAAAAACATTTATATACAAAGATTTGGCAACGACAGAGGCTATGTTCGTCCGTCACGATGCAGCAAGGACGACGTTACACCCAGCGTACGACGGGCCGTACACGGTGATGGAGCGAAAAGACAAGTATTTTGTCGTACAAATGCAGGGAAGAAATGTAACAGTCTCTATCGACCAGTTGAAACCGGCGTATTTACTTAGATAAATCCGAGAACACAGGTACTCCGAAGGAAGTAAACAAGCCACGCGAGCAAAGCCGCACGGAAACCAAGGGATCCGAGCAGGACGGAAGCCGGCCGGGTTCCATGGAGAAACACACAGAGAGAGTAACAGGAGCGGCAGAAGAGTGCATTTTCCAGAAAGATTCCAGGCGGGCCTATCATAAAAGAAAATTATGTATTGAGAAGCAAATTAAGCGCGCGTTAATGTTGTTAAAAATTATATATATATATTCTCTCCGAGGTTTAATTTAATTTAATTTAATTTAATTTAATTTGATTAACTATAGTTCGTAATTTTGGTTTCTTTCTTTGGCACGGCAAATAATTATGTAAAAATAAAAGTAATGTGTGCACAGACAATGATAGACCCACCACTGACTATGCAGCATTCAATTTATGTGAAATAATTATTCATTGTTCATTTTTATTTCTTTTTTGTGTTTGTATCGTGAGTAAATCACTGGCAGGGGGGTCCTGTGGCGTCAAATATCGCCACAAGTAATTTAAAGGCGTAGTATTGAAAGTAAGGCACGCCGAGAACAATATTGACTGTGCACACAAACGCACAGGCGAAGCGAATCAGCTGAGGCATTTAAATGCCTCTGTCGAGTAAGCGATTAGCCGTGATATATTAAATTGTATCAGATAGCGAAAATTCAGGAAAACAGTTAGATTATAAATCATTTAAAAATAACGTTAAAATCAGAAACAATAACAGCGTCGGAAAGACAAGAGAATAAACAAAAAACATGTAGAACAATAGAAATAAAAGACTTCTAGAAGATTCGAGAAAAATAAGTCAGGGGGTCATGCGAGACTCCGGCGCGAGAGAACAAGGAACTCTGCTGTGAAACTTCGGAGAGATCGGACATGTAGACGAATAGTCTGAGTTAAATTAAACAAAGAGTTTATCATAATTGTGCCGTTCGATATTCTTATACTTAATCCTTTCCGAACTATCGCCGGGCCTTCCGCATATAATTACCGACTTCCTTCTCGAGGATACACGCTACTCTAAGAAATTATATTTAGTCAATTAACAACAAAAAAGGACATAAAATCCCAAAATGCATTAAATACCGAGATAAAAGCAAAAGAAGACTCCAGGGTTACCGTAACCCATGTGTGATGAAATCAGGTAGCGAAAATAGCAGGGAATGGAAAGTTACTTTTTAAAAGTAACAAGTTACAGTTACTCGTTACCGAGTAGGAAAAGTAACAAGTTACCGTTACTAGTTACCGATTTTTAAAAGTAACTCGTTACAGTTACCGTTACTTGAGAAAGTAACTTTTCGTTACTTTTTTTTAAATCGACGACCAACAATCATAGCGGACGAGCCTAGAGGCTTCTCTAATCTCAAGCGCATTGTAAAAAATTGTGTAAAATTATAACTATTATGCTGGATAATTTTGAGATCCACTATAATAGTTGTAAACGTCCACATTTGTAAATTTGCAATATGCAAATAAAAATAATTTCTTGGTTTGGAACTAAGCAGATTGTGGAAGTACAATTACAATGTGTATATGTGTAGCTACAAGAACGATAATATGACAATATATTTCGCACTATATATTATTATACATTTAACAACAATACGCGAAAAATTTCTTTTATGTTACGTAATATTACTAAAATTTGGATAATTACAGAAAATATTCAAAATATCCTGCTATAATTTCCAATATAAAATAAGATATATTTACACAATAAAAACAAATTTACATAATTTTTGTGGAATTACTGTAATTTCTGTAAAATTGCATGATTTTTTATATTTACAGAACTAATCATGTAATCTATTTTATATTTATTATATGTGTAAATTTACGAAATTTTTTTACAGTGTAAGTGGCTTGTGTCGTATCGTGTCCAATCATGTGCAAAGTAACGATAAACGTAACTGTAAAATTCGTTACCGTTACCAAAAAAATGTAACTTCGTTACCGTTACAGTTACCAAAGAAAAAAAGTAACGCAGTTACTAGTAAAGTTACCAAAAAAGTAACTTGTAACTGTAACTTCGTTACAAGTAACGAGTTACTTCCATTCCCTGGAAAATAGTATGATGTTCAAGGGTTAAATATAAACATTAAATAAACATTAATTAGATATTATATAATAAATACATAATATTCAATTAAATACATTCCGATTAACAATATACATTGAATATATTTGAATTTATATTTTATATTTTATATATATTTATATTAATATTAATATATTTATACACGTATAATTAATAATATATTAATATATTTATGTAAATTTATATTTGAATTTATTTATTGATTTATTGATTTATTTATTTATTTATTAATATGAAAAATTGGAATAAGTTTCAATTGGGATAATGCATAGCAAGAGCGAGGAGTCCCATGGCATACTATGCTCCTGCATATTCCGTCTGCGTGCTACCTGATTGATCAACTTTCAATCATTAATAACTCGATAGGTAATAGTCTGAGCCGAAATTGGCAAAGGAACTTTTAGTTCAAAATTTCATCCTCTTTCACTTTCTGAAAATTAATGAAAAGATACGGGACACCCTGTATATATATATATACACACACACACCATATATATATATACTATATATACAGGGTGTCCCGACCTTTTTTGCCAATTACTTTTGTGTAGATAGAGCGGACTAAACTGAGTCGAAAAGTTCTGTACCATTTTGCAATTTTTGCAATAGTTAACAAGATATTATTTATTAAAAATTGCAAAATATCCGTCTTGAATAATTTTTTACTCAAATACTATCAACTTTACAGAAAAATTGTAAGAGACAAAAATCATTAATTTTTTTCTCATAAAGTTCTGAAAATTTTTTCAGAATTTTTTATCAACTTTTTAGTACTGCATTTTCTTATTTTTATCAACGTGAGAAAATACGGCACTAAAAAATTCTGAAAAAATTTTGAAAAAATTCTCGGAACTTTATGAGAAAAAAATAAATAATTTTTGTCTCTTGCAGTTTTTCTGCAAAGTTGATAGTAGAGAACTTTTCGACTCAGTTTAATCCGCTCTATCTACACAAAAGTGATTGGCAAAAAAGGTCGGGATACCCTGTATACTATATATACAGGGTGTCCATTGAGACTTTTCCAATCCCCCATAGGAAGGTAGATGGCATCGAAATAAACATAAAAGTCCTTTACAGTTTAGCGATATCTGTAATAATAATCGAGATATTAAAGTTTGCAATTGTACTAATGAGAGCGCGCCTATAGAAAGAATAGCCAATCGAGAGGCCAATCGTCGAGAGACGAGGGCCTGAGACAGCAACAATTCCAGAAGCGACAGAGTCAATGGACAGCGGAAATAATTATTAGACCGCGTCCCATTATTATACAGTTATATTTTGTTTTATCTTGATACTATGTCGGGTATCCGAGTTTTCATTTATGTTTTGAATTATTTTAGAGTATTTAAAAGAAGGGCTCATCGTATATACGGTGGATTAACAATATCATACATTAATTAATTATATTTCGAGTTATTTTTTTATGAAATTAGTCTATTAGTTGTTTTGACGTGCATAAGCACAATGATACATATTTGTTTTAACAAAAAATTATTAAGACGCAAAAGCGTCACTTTGACATTACGATTATTTTTTATTCGCTAACGGACAATAAGTCTGATATACTATTAAATTACTTACTTATGTTTTAATAAATATTTGATGAACAATTTTAATTATAATACTGATACACAATTAATCAACCTACCTAAAGATCCTACAGGTAATCCAATCATTCCAGCGTAGAAACCTGAAATAATAAAGAAAAGATTACAATTAATGAATAGTAGATACAGATGAACAATTAGAACATAAAGCATTTTGATATTAAACTTACCTGAGAGAAACCACTGTGAACGAAATGGTGATCCTGAAAAAGAATAAAAGTTATTAAATGATTTCAAGTGAACAAAAGACAAATATTTTGAGTTTAGCTAATGCTAATAATTGTTTCGATGTTAAATCGTCATGCTGACGAGTAAGGGGAATTATTTGAACCTCTGTTGAATTATTTTGAGCACTTAGAGTAATTGGAACAATACACATAAGTTAAAAAGAGAAAGATAGATTAATACCAAATAGGTCAGACAAGGACACACAGATTAAGATTTAAAATTAATTATACATGCATCAAACCAGTTTCAAATATACATAAATAATTTTAAAAAACACATTTCGTTTTTAAAAAACACAGTAGGTTTAGTTTTTTTATCATATTTATTTCACCAGTTTTATTCCGCTGCTAATTCACAAGGTTCTTCATCCGATTTATCAGAATTTACGAATAGTTTTGTATCTAATGTCGAACATGTGACAATATCTGAATGAAGTTTTTCGCTATTTTGACATGTATCTCCTTGATTAATATTTGTCAATAATAATAAATTCGATTCGTCTACATCGCGACCGATCTCAGTTCCCTGATCAGCAATTTCATCTGTATCAGGAACTTCTCTGATTTTATTATGTAATAAAATTTACTTTGTCATGTCATAATGCATATTAATATTTGACGTTGATGGTAATACCGGTCTGTTAATTTCTGACATAGCTAACTTTGCTTTACCGGAAAAAAACTGAATGTGCAGCGTTAAAAATTTATCTATTCGCATCGATTGCGAATTGTACTTTAATAATCTGTGTTTGATATCATTAAATTCAGATTCAACTGCAGATGAACTTGCATTTATTTTGCTAAATCCAAATTTTGGTATCATTACTCCAGAGGGGTGGCACCCAGTTGGACACGGCTCAATTGGACACGAGCCACTCACAGCGCTTGAGACTACAAAGCTCCTAAGCACGGGATCACCCCCTCCAGAGTATAATGGAAAATATGGTAACAAATACTTAATTTTTTGCGCCATTGCTGGACAATAATATGGATTTATGTCTACACCCTCAACAGCATTATGCGATTCATTAACGCAACTATCGAAGAATGTATGAACCCATTGCATTCTTATCCGAATAAAGTTTCTCGTTATTTTGACATGTATCTTCTAGATTAATATCTATCAATAATAAATCCGATTCGTCTACATCGCGACCCATCTTAGTTCCCCGATCGGCAATTTCATCTGTATTAGAAACTCCTTCGATTTTATTACATAATAAAATTCTAGATATTTTGGCTAAAGTATCTTGTTGATTCTTACCTTTTTCAACATTTTCACTGGAACAGAGAATAATCGCAGCACGCACGATTTGTTGTAAGTCAGTGGAATCTGTTGTTCTTGTTAATAAACACATTATCATTATGTAAAATGTTTTAACTTTAGGATGGACAGCTGTAAAAATTTTCCATCTACTTACAAAGTTAACATAATGCGAAATATCTAAACGCAAAAAACATGTTGGCATTTTGTCGGACTTATTTGAAACTAATAGCAAACATATTGATAAATATTCCTTTAGATCATTGTTATCAACTGCTCTCACAAGGCTTTGTGAACTTGGCACCCGACTTGCACAAATATATATTTTTTTTTTTTTTTTTCTGAAAGATCTTCGTATGTAGTTGAATGTAGTAACATTTATTTCGTTTGTAGTAGCGCAGAAACAAAAATATAGCGACATAAAAATTGTCATCCCCCGACTTTGAAGTTCAGAAATTTTAAGCATTGTTTTTACAGAAAATTGTTTGTAGTGAAATGTAGTACAATTATTTCCGTTTGTAGTTGCACCGTTTAGAAGTTACAATAAATTTGCAATAAACAAATTACGTAACTTCGCCAATTTTTGAGATATCTCAAATCCGCTCACGGCGTCTTACTTAGAATCGTTTGTAGTTGTTTGTAGTGATTTTGCTTTCGTTTGTAGTTGCACCGTTTAGAAGTTACAATAAATTTGCAATAAACAAATTACGTAACTTCGCCAATTTTTGAGATATCTGAAATTCACTCACGACATCTTACTTAAAATCGATTGTAGTTATTTGTAGTGACTTTGTTTTCGTTTGTAGTTGCACCGTTTAAAAGTTACAACAAATTTGCAATAAACAAATTACGTA
>NW_017299069.1:819309-825047 GCF_001594075.2 Trachymyrmex cornetzi
AAAAAAAAAAAAAAAATATATATTTGTGCAAGTCGGGTGCCAAGTTCACAAAGCCCTCTCACAATAGCACCCATTAATGCTCCATCAAAGTCACAAACTATCTGTTGTGGATGTGGAACATTTTTGGGCAAACTACCAATTCGACGTATTTTTAGTAGCTAATAAAGAATAGCATTTGTGTGCTGTACAGCGCTCAACATTTGAAAAACTGGCATTTTCGCAGTTGATGTTTCGCATACAATTTGATACAAGTATATATGACTTGATAATTCTCCATTTGGCAATTTTAATTTTTGTACTAATGATCCAGTCGCATCTATTGAAATATAATTTGGATATTGCCTATAAACTGCTATTTGTTCTAAAGTCCAATAATGTACAAAGAACGGGTCTAATGAGACAGAATGTATTGTACAAACATGTAATTCATATTTCATTTTAACAATAATTTTTACGGGATCTATTTAGTGATTTGCGCCTAACAAATTAATATCTTGTCTCTCTTGCTTAGCTTTCCGCAAAACGCTGTTAGTAGGTAAATGTGGAGGTTCCGGATCACCCAAGTCCATAAGTTTGTCTGCTTCTGATCTGCGCCACCGACAAGGTAATTCATGATTTTCGGCCAGTACTTTGGATATCTCTATTCTTCTCTGTCCTTTGAGCTGACGTTTTTTTTCATTTCTTACAAAATTACTAATCTTGTATTCCATAACAACATCAAAATTACTAATCTTGCATTCCATAACAACATCGGCTTTAGGCGAAGGCTTGTTAATAACCTGACCTAAAAAACTACAGTTGCATTCTTTACATGACCCTTTAACGGTAAGATATATACCAGTTTCTGAAATTTTGAAATTTTTAAAAACTAACGCGCACGGCAATTTTGTTGCTTTATGAACGGTTGCATATATTTTATTTGTCCAAATTTTACGCTGTAACATGCAATAATTGCGAGAACCCTGTTTTTTTATCAAAATATGATACTTCTTCAGAAGACATATTAATCCAATCTTTATACGAAAATATAACAGTAAATTCGAGAGTTTTATCGCGTGTAGAAATCTCGAGAGAAGATGCACTACTTTCTAAAAGTGTCAATTTTGAAATATCTATATTGTGAAATTTTCTTATCTAAAATTATCTTATCTAAAATTCCAAATCGATACTTTATCATATAAATATATTTTGGTTAAATATTATTTTTTAACGCTGTACTTATCTGTGTATATATTTTATTGCTGAGTATCACTGGTTCGCCATGTTCGTCCAATAAGTCTTTGTAATCTGGTGATAGAATAACATCCAACAAACGTTCGATATGTTTCGCCATTTCTACAGTAATGCATAAGACATACGGGAATACGAATAATGCCATCGATATAATAAACATTAATAGGTTAATGTACGTTAGTTATACGTACGTTCAGAATAGTTTTAAAACTATTTTCAATGATAATATATGATATACTATGTTCTATAATAGCCACCGAGATACCTTCGATTGTAGTTTCCACGCTTCCAAGAAACTAAACACTTTAAAACAATGTGAGATCCTACACGTGTGCTTTGTCTTTCAGTTGTTCACAAATCGCTCGTGGCGGATATCACACTTGTGCATTTGGGGAGATGCTATTAACGCTTACATTTTCCGAAACAAATCATGCAGATTAAGATGCTTATCCCTCTAACACGACTAGTAGCAACAATATTATTAAACGACAATTTAAAGTTAATGTTTGTAAATGTAATCTTTGATGTCATTAGATTAGTTCTGTTTAGGATTGCATTTTAAAATTGTAAACTTATTTCGGCGTGCAGTTTGCAGAATCAGTTACGTACATACAATGGAGTAGCACCCAGTTGGACACGGCTCAATTGGACACGAGCCACTCACAGCGCTTGAGACTACAAAGCTCCTGGGCATCTGGTCGCTGTGATTGGTGGTGTCCAATCGAGCCGTGATCAATCGGGATCACCCCCATACAATGCAAATCGAATTATTCAGATACAGCTCAGATCGTATAAGTTATTGCTTTTCAATAGCGTAATTACATTATAGTTGCAAAGACCCTCCGTTTAAATACATATATACAAAGCATTCTACTTTTTAAACTAATACTATATTTTGTATTCATCCAATCCTTACGAAGCACAGATAAATGAGAGAGTGGGTGATAAACTAACAGATACGAGCTTATTGTACAGCGGACGATTCTACTAAGCTATCAGCCTGTTGAAACACACGCATTTTTTTAATTCTCAGAAAATCGATAGCGATAGGAGATTTATACTGCAGAATTGTGTTTCGTAGATTTAGAACAACTCAGACCAGAAAGTTCTAGACTGAAACATAAAAGGAAATGTATGTTTACTCTCGATGTATCAGTTAAAATATCAATTTTTTTCAATTTTTGAAATAACCGATAGCGATAGAAGATTCACTCAAGAATAGTGTTTTGTAGAATAACTCAGAACAAAATGTTCTCGACTGGAACACGAAAGAGAATGCTGCACGTTTATTCTTGATGATGGATGCAAAAATATGGATTTTTTTTATTTTTGGGAGAACCAGTAGCGTTGGATGATTCATAATGCAGAACTATGTTTCGCAGAACTAGAATAAGTCAGAACAAAAAATTCGCGAATGGAACAAGAGAGGAAGTGCACGCTTATTCTTGAAGGTGGATTAAAAAATATGGAATTTTTTCGATTTTTGAGAGAAACAGTAGCGTTGGATGATTCATAATGCAGAACTATGTTTCGCAGGACTAGAACAACTCGGAACAAAAAGTTCTCGACTGGAACAAGAGAGGAAGTGCACGTTTATTCTTGATGGTGGATGCAAAAATATGGATTTTTTTCGATTTTTGGGAGAACCAGTAGCGTTGGATGATTTATAATGCAGAACTATGTTTCGCAGAACTAGAATAAGTCAGAACAAAAAATTTGCGAATGGAACACGAGAGGAAGTGCACGCTTATTCTTGAAGATGGATTAAAAAATATGGATTTTTTTCGATTTTTGAGAGAAACAGTAGCGTTGGATGATTCATAAAGCAGAACTATGTTTCGCACAAAGACATAGAGAATGGACTGCGCGATCCGCATTTAAGTAATGTATCAAATGTGGTCGACAAAATGAGAGAGAGGGACCGTGGGAGACGGCCAATCTCCCTCTCATTCTCTCTCCCATTACCATTGAATGGAAAGAGATAGAAATGGCCGTCTGCCACAGTCCCTCTCTCTCTCATTCCTATCGATTTTGACATACGGATCGCGTAGTCCATTCTCTATGTCTTCGATTTAGCAGGACTAGAACAACTCAGAACAAAAAGTTCTCGACTAGAACAAAAGAGGAAATGCATGTTTACTCTTGATGATTGATGCAAAAATATGAATTTTTTTCAATTTTTGAGAAGCAGTAGCGTTGGATGATTCATAATGCAGAATTATCTTTCGTAGGACTGGAACAACTGAAAATATAAAATTCTGCGTTGGAATAAGGAGGGTGTACCTTTTCTTTTGGTCGGAGCTTTCGTTTGTTGAAAAACAACTTTTTCCATAAGTCGAACGGAAATCGAAAAAATTAAAAAAACAAATTTTTTATATTTTTCTCGATTTCCGTTCGACTTATGGAATTGTCCTTTCGGAACAATGTTTGGAACAACTAGAACAATCTATGGCGATAATGAATTTTTCGATTATTAAAAAAAGGGGTACTGAATAAGCAACCCCTATTAAGCTGGACACCCCATCAGCGCAAATTGAATCCGGACATATTGAAAAATTTAGTGCTCTTTTGTTGCTAATTAGTTGCTCCAGAAAGAATTTTGTTGCTCCAACCGTTCCACAGTAAAAAAAATAAAAAATGGGTGGGTCCAGCTTAATGGCAAGCTGGAACTCCCATAGTCAAAAAACATATATAGAGCTGCAATATCAAAAAAACAAGTACACCATATTTTGTTGCTTTTTTTGTTGCTCCAGAATAGTGCCAAGAAATATCATAAAAATTCAATTGTTAAATAAATATCCATAAATAAACAAAATTGCATCGTCACGCGTAGCAGCGTCATGGTTAAAAGGTACATGTACAGTTAGTTGCTCGCAAGTTTTTGGTACCAAAATTTTCCTCGTAATATACTATCGAAATATACCCATTTCCGATTTTGTTGCTAACTATAACACACGAAAAATAATTAGTTTATGAGCATCGGCGCCCGCGCCGAGCACTTTATTCACTCAAAGATTGTTTAAAGAATTTGTTGCTCGCAAGTTTTTGATACCAAAATGTTCCTTGTGACGTATACTATCTAAATATACCCATTTCCGATTTTGTTGGTAACTATAACACATGAAAAATAATTAGTTTATCAGCATCGGCGCCCGCGCCGAGCAGTTTATTCACTTAAACATTGTTTAAAGAATTTGTTGCTCGCAAGTTTTTGGTACCAAAATGTTCCTTGTAACGTATACTATCGAAATATACCCATTTCCGATTTTGTTGCTAACTATAACACATGAAAAATAATTAGTTTATGAGCAACGGCGCCCGCGCCGACTAATTATTTTTCATGTGTTATAATTAGCAACAAAATCGGAAATGGGTATATTTCGATAATATACGTTACAAGGAACATTTTGGTACCAAAAACTTGCGAGCAACTAATTCTGTACATGTACCTTTTAATCATGACGCTGTTACGCGTGAAGATGCAATTTTGTTTATTTATGGATATTTATTTAACAATTGAATTTTTTTGATATTTCTTGGCACTATTCTGGAGCAATAAAAAAGCAACAAAATCTGGTGTACTTGTTTTTTTGATATTGCAGCTCTATATATGTTTTTTGATTATGGGGAAGTCCAGCTTGCCACCCACTTTTTATTTTTTTTTACTGCGGAACGGTTGGAGCAACAAGATTCTTTCTAGAGCAACTAATTAGCAACAAAAGAGCACTAAATTTTTCAATATGTTCGGACTCAATTTGCGCTGGTGGGGGGTCCAACTTAATAGGGGTGGATAAGAAAACGTTTTTTTATTTTTTGCTATTTCCATTTGTCATAGGGAATTGTCCTTTTGGAACAATGTTTGGAACAATTAGAACAATCTATGGCGATAATGAATTTTTCGAATATTAAGAAAATGGGTGCCGGATAAGAAAATGTTTTTTCGTTTTCTTCCATTTCTGTTCGTCATATGGAATTGTCCTTTTGGAACAATATTTGTAACAACTAGAGCAATTTGTAGCAAGAAGAAATTGTTTAATATTTCAAAAAATGGGGGCTAGCAAAAAAATCATTTTTTTCTTTTATTGGAGAACGATTTGGAATAAGATGATATCGTTTTGGAACGATGTAGAACAAACTCCGAACAATCTGGAACAATTTTCAAAATTTTAATTTTCGAAAAATGGGGGGCTATCTTTACACACATTCGCGATATACTGCATTTTTTAATCTCAACCATTTACATATTTTCTCACCTACAAATTATTCTCTCTATCGTAACTAGGGTTATTATTTATACTGTTTCAAAAATATACATATTCTTTCTGAGGTTGTGAAACAGTGCATTTTTACTTTGCACTTGAAGCCAAATATAGGGTAAAAGCAGGGATTATGGAATAGCTTCTTTTTAAATTAACATTGCTCTGATATAAATGCATATGAAGACTTCAAATTTACACAGAACTCTTGAGGAACATGTTAGCTACAACATCCAATAAATGAAAGTC
>NW_017299069.1:825648-826263 GCF_001594075.2 Trachymyrmex cornetzi
CCATATTAGTAGCCTATGCCATAATCCCTGATTTTACTCTACTCTTTTTAAAAAGATAGACTAGCTTGATATGCAATTAAAAAAATCTTTTAAGTTTAAAAAATGTAAAAATTGATAATATTTTATTTTCAATCAAACATCTAAATATATTTTTAGAAAGCGAATATATATTTTTGGTCGCGAATACTGAATTGTCAAAGAAAATGTTATCGAATAAATATATAGATTACTTTAAAGATGTGAATAAACACAGATTTCGAGCTCTGAAATCTTGAAGATATGTATATTCTTTTTTTTGCAATTCCATTATATATAATGATAATGTGGATAGCTTTAGCCTCATGAACATTCCTTGGATTGAGGACAGAAATAAACTAACCGTTGACTTCGGTAAACAATTGTTAATGGTTTAATATAATTTTATTAATTTCAAACAATTTGATTGTTTACAATTATTGCAAGGAAGAGAAAAAACTGTTAATTGAAATATGAAACTGAAGCCAGGTCAAATACTCATTACGAAATTTTATATTTATATACATTAATATAAATGTATATATTATACACATTATATATATATATATATATATATATATATATATATATATATAGATT
>NW_017299069.1:827131-828710 GCF_001594075.2 Trachymyrmex cornetzi
ACATAGATTTTGTAAAGATAATAGATATTTGCTAAAGAATTTTAAGCTTGTATCAAAACGATTCTGCAGACAAACTCGACAGGCAACTCTGACTACCGCCTAATGATCTAATTATAATTAACGAGGTTGACCGACTGGTTCACTATGGATCGACAGTTAGAATAGGAAATCGAACAGGCCTGCAAAGTCGGTAGTCTGATACGAATTTTAAGGAAATCCTAAAATGAATACTGAACTCCGAATTCTTGTTTTACCAATTCAATAAGACTTACACACATACAAGCTACGTGTCATTTACTTTAAATTGTGTACTTTAAATTGTAATAATGCTAATAGTGACATGGTAGTGTATAAAAAAGTATACTAAATAACTAAATGTACCAGCGGTGAACTAAAATGACTTGATTTAGATGTGAGTAGAATTGCGAGTTTTTTTTTGCGATATACTTTCCTTTTAGTAATTGATTAATCATTGAATTATATGAAAACTCAGTGCAAAGACAGTTTAATCTCACCAGACTCAAACAGACATTTTTGCTCTCGGTTGTACCTTTGATTGAGTATATTTTTATTTGTTCTGTTATTATTTTTGACAGTTTAGCGTATATAATGCTTTAATTAAATAAATCACTATTGTTACTACCTAATTAAATACAGTTTAAGTAATTCAAAAGTATTTTTGTAATAAGTAATAATTTACATATTTTTGTAATTTTTACATAATTACGTAAGATATATAAATAAGCATAAAATTGCCAGAATATATTTTATGTTAAAACACATATTAAAATATATTTCGTAAAAATAGATCCGTGATTATCACTTATAACAAATATTCCGAGTATTTCCCGAAAAGGTTTTTATTTAATGTTCTTTTTCTTAAATGAAAGAAATACTAAAATTTATTAAAACTTACATCAAGCTGTTTTTTTACAATTTAAGGGACTACATATATATATATCTAGGGACATAAAAAATAAGCCTGCTTCTCGATTTTTTTTTGAGAAATGTAATGTATGTAATTAATCCTAGTTTTCTTTACTTTAAAGTACATTGTTAAAACATGTTTCAGAATAAATTTAAAATAAAAATATTTAAAAATGGCGGAGATATTGTCCTCGTTGCAAGACCATGTTGAAAAAAGGTGCTCCACGGTACCAGATACAGCTCGTACGGGACTTATCTGAAATAAACCAGAGACTAGAATTTTCTTAAAGTATATGAAATTATCTAGTTTTTATCGTGGCCGATTTTTAAAGTATTGATTTTTGACAAAATGACAGCCGTTTAATTAAAAATATTGATTTTTAAGGGTAAAAATTGTTCGGTTTTTTAGTTGCAAAAAAAATTGGAGCTCTAAAAAAAATCCTCCATGATAAAGACTGCCTTTTGTGTAAATTAAGCCCTCCAAATTTCAAGTAAATCGGTTCAGTCGTTTCCGAGATATTTCTGGTACGCGTTTTTAAAACATTGTTTCGAGAAAAACGCGTTTAAAGTTTGATATTCCGATAAAACGTGTGTAGATAAATTTTTTTTTTCAAACTTAGGGTAAGTTCGGGTGAGATGGGACACTTTTTGG
>NW_017299069.1:832894-834993 GCF_001594075.2 Trachymyrmex cornetzi
TTATCCTACATGAAGTCATCCACTCCAGAGCCATATAGTGAATCCTCGCTAGACGTAGCCGTATCAAAAGCTTCGATCCTAGCTTGCTGACGCAATATTCTTGCCTCTTTTGTCGCCTTCTGCGTTCGAAGCTCGGCCAGGCAGATCCAGCGGTGGTCCTCAAATGTCGCGTATTGATGGGCATACGGTCCCGCAGGAATTTTCATTGCGTTCATTATTGCTAGTAATGCCGATGTGCCTTCATTGAAGACACATGCGGCAATACACGCCGCTATTTCCACGATAAGAGCGCCGCTATTTAAAATTTTCGGTGCAATTCTCCAAATAATGTTATTGAAGCTTTCATTATTATTTTGAGTAAAGCCATCAACGCAGCGTTCTAACAAAGTGTCCTTATTCAAGTCGTCGTAAATTGGTCGAATAGCTTCCAAGACATCGTGAAGCAATGACATATAATCGTGTTTGTAGGCGTCAAGGATACCATTGACTTTTGCTCGTTGCCAGCTAAACCATGAGTCCGAGCCTTCTGGGCAATTTTCATGGTGTGGTTTTTCATCTGTAGACCTATAATGGTAGAACGTTGCCCAGATCGCCGTCTTCATTTTGTCCTTTGAATCACAATTTCTGCGAATGGCTAAACCATAATAAATGCTGAGATTATCGATAATTTTTCCAGTTAATTTGTTTCGACCCCCGAGACCTTTATTTTTATTTTTTAATGCTGGGAATCGGCTGCCCATACGCTTCTGTCCTACTCCTTTTTATTAATATTTATCGAATTACCGTATGGGGCCGCATTGATAATAGCCGAGTTAGTCTTGGAGTCGCCGTCTCCAGTCTAATTGGTATACTTGATTGCGAAACGTTCCACAGATCTTCGAAAAATCTCCACCATTGAGTCAATCTCCATTGAAGTTGACTCGTCGCGCCCGAGCGTCGTCGAACGCGCTCAGACATTTTTCGCTATATTTCCGACAATTTTCAAGGAATAACTTTGAAACTTGTAGGGGATATTCTCAAGACTTCATACTTTTCGAATATGCAAAAAAAAAAAATGCATTTTTTCCAAATTTCTAGGTGTATGTAGCTCTTTAATCTTAAAACGCTATCGCTACTGAATAATACACAGTATTGTGTTGAAAAACTAGCCATTGCACAATCTAATCGCTATTGTTATCAAGAAGACTTTTCTAAGATTGAAAATTATAGATTTATTTCTATCATTAACAAAGGTTGAATCGAACATCAAAAACATATACAATTATAATATAATAGTAATAAGGCTCAATAAATTAAAAAAATGAAAGAAAAAGGGCTACGAGTCTAAGAGTTAGTCGTTAGAAATAGAAATTTTTAAAAATCACAGTATAAATATGTTATTTAGTCAGAATATAAACCTTTAATTTGCCAGCAATAAACAATATAACACAAACAAACGTTTCGATCCCTGTTGGATCATTATCAATGTTAAATACACAAAAATAGAACGGTGAAAATATTACAAAGTTAAAATATATAAAAATTACAATTCGCTCTCAATCGCAAGCAAAAATATAATAAAACTCACAGTAGTTAATATTATAAAATTCGCTCAGTATGAGTAGGAAGTTATGTGAACGTTGTAATAAGTAACAATATATGCTTCCGGTTATCAGTTGTAAATTAAAATAGTTCTCTGTTAAAAAGAACAATATATTTTAAACATATCTGTTAATATTTTAAACGTATCTGTTAATATTTTAAACGTATCTGTTAAAAAGAACATAAATATTTTAAACATATAATATTGAGTATATAAAATAAAACGCAAAGTATAAAAATATAATATGAGGCAAAGAATAAAATTAAAAATTGACAATAAAAAAGTATTCTAAGATTTAACAAACAGCAAACAGATTATTCAGTAGTAATAATAAAAAATTATATGATATCTAGTTACTAAGTAAAATATATATATAATAAAAATTTTTTGTAACAATTAAAATAACGGATAATATATATAATAAAAATTAAAATAACGGATAATAGATACCTTGTAAATCGTGTGTCAGTATAATATAAAATTCTCTATTTTCAGACAATGCGATGAGAGTGGAACA
>NW_017299069.1:835193-838181 GCF_001594075.2 Trachymyrmex cornetzi
TAATGATTCAGTATCGTTCATTTTATTTAGCCCTTGTTTCTGTCTTTTAATGTGAATCATTTCAGATACTAATCTCTTATTATAAGAAGACTCACAATCTAAAATTTTCACATCATCTCATTTAAAATTGTGGTCTAAATTTATACGATGATCGGTTATGACAGTAGGAGAACCAGTATTCCTTCTAATATCCGATTTATGTTCATGTAATCTCGTACTCAATTTTCTTTTGGTTTGACCAACGTAGTTCGCCTCACAATCATCACAGGAAATTTTATATACAACGTTTTGGTTGGACAAAAATTCCAACTTGTCTTTCCCTCTCTTAATGACGCTTTTTAATGTGTTAGGAATGGTAAAAGCTAGTTTACAATGAAACATACTGGAAATCGGAAGAAAACTCTCTGAGATAGATTTTACATAAGGAATAGTAAAATACACTTGTAAGTTATGTGTAGTATGTTTATTGTACATATGGAAATTTAATCTTTGTTCAATTATAGAAAAGATGAAAGATAAAGGGTAACAGTTATCTAGGAAGATGTGGATAGCCTCTATTAAATTTTTCTGTTGGAACCATGGATGTGATAATAAAATAATTTTATCTATGAAGCTGATAATTGTGCCTTTTTTGTGGTAAAGAGGATGATTGTTTTATTTCAGATATGTTGATGATGTTATTCTCACGCTTCCATCTAGCAATATGAATGATGCTTTGAATACTTTTAACTCTTTACATACGAGATTACAATTTACCTTGGAGGTTGGTTAGTTCGGAACCAACCTCCAAGATAAATTGTAATCTCGTATGTAAAGAATTAAAAGTATTCAAAGCATCATTTATATTGTTAGATGGAAGCGCGAGAATAACATCATCAACATATCTGAAATAAAATAATGGTTGTACTAATAATCTATTGATAGCTATTTTTTCCAGATCTTGCATAACAATGTCGGCGATAATTGGTGATAACGGTGAACCCATTGGAGTATCAAATACTTGTTTGTAAGTTTTATTATTAAAGGCAAAAAAGGTAGAATCTAAAATAAATTTAACTGCAAAAGTAAATTCATTTTTTGAAATGTTATTCTTAGTTGAGATGTACTCCCATCTCCTATCGATGCTATTTAAAGCTAGATCAACAGGAATATTAATGAAAAGGGACACCACATCTAACGAAGCTAAAACATATTGAGAATCAAACCTTTTTCCATTCAATTTCTCAACTAAATGGAAACTATCTTTAATATGGCTAGAAGCTTTTGGTATGCTGTCATTAATTATGTTATGTAAAAAAAGAGAAAGATAATATAATGGACTATTAATAGAAGATACAATCACTCTTAATGGGTTTCCGTTCTTATGTATTTTAGTTAAACCGTAAGCCCTAGGTATAACTCCATCAGATGTTAGCAATCTACGATATGTTTGATCGTCAATAAACCGATCGCGCTTCCATCTCACAAGCAACGTGCGTAAGTCTTGAGTCAATTTTTTTGTTGGATCTTTAGCAATGGTTTCATAAGTAATAGAATCTCAAAGAATCTCCTCCATCTTTGATACATAAGTGTCTTTATCAAGAACAACAGTGACATTCCCTTTATCAGCATTTGCAATAAGAATATTTGGATTGTCATTTATAAATTTATTAGTTATGTATAGCCAATTCAAAATCTGTTTGTCAACAAAATTAGGAGAAGGAAAATTTTTATGGAATCTATTAAGAATTGAAATAGAATTGTTTCTAACAAAGTTAATAATATTTTTAGGACGACCAATAATATTATTTTCAATTTGTTTGATAAATTCAATTAAAGTATTTTCTTTGTTATTTTTATTAATAGGAAGTCCAAATTTCTCACCAAGTTGTAATAAATATTGAACTTCTAAGGGAATGTCAATGCTGCTCAAATTAACAAACCATTTGTCATGTAACGTATCTAGGGGAGGCGCCTCACTAAAAACTTCAGGATTAATCTCAATTCTCTCAGAGTCAACACAAATGTTTTGTGATTCATTGTGGACCTTTAGTTGAATATTGTTAGAATTATCATTATTATTATTAAAAACCGAACAGACATAAGAAATTGGTTTAATTTTAGATTTAGATAATGTAACTTTTTTATTTTTTGTAACCAATCAATTTTTTAAAAAATTCTATGCATTTGTTCCGAAAAATATGAATTGCTAATATGATCTAAATATTAAAAAAAACTACAATTTATGAAGGCTGGCAAGATATCCGGAACCGATAAAGTATATACAATTATTGTAAATACCTGATTAATGGAATATATTCTATATAATTGTTTATTAACTAATCGTAAAAAGGTGAGCTCACCGGGAACGCCGTAAGCAGAAGGGAGAAAGAACAAAATCCAGTCACCCCACAAGAAAAGAGAAACGATTTTCATGAACACTAATTTTTTCCGTTTTTCTTTTCTTGCGCTCCTACTAACCTTTTAGTAACTTTATTCGAACTGAATTATTAACTAAACTCGAGCAATATATCACTAACTAACATACCAGGTATGTAAATATGAAACCGGAATTTTTTAATAGAAAATACACGTTTATTGCATGAAAATGATAAAAAATATTTTATTCGAAGTATTGCCCATCGCTAGCTATACATATTTCCCACCTGTCTGACAATTTGTAGATGCCACGATTTAATCATAATTTCAATCCTAACCCTTAAGCAATTTCGACCAATCAGGAAAATATCGTGAACCCACTTACTAAACATTTCCACCAATCACAACTCAGTATTTCTCTTACTGTTTCGACCATCTAAAAGAATATTAACCAATCAAGATCCTAGAAATCAATCCTCCATTTCGTGACCATCTTCTAACTCCCTATTTAACAGACTTTTCTTACGAACAGTTCATAAACCACCTTTTGCATACCTTAAGCCTAACCCACATGTCTTAATACTCGCATCCGAAATCCTTAGGGTGCCGTCACATGCGGCGTAACTTGCG
>NW_017299069.1:838507-839617 GCF_001594075.2 Trachymyrmex cornetzi
ATCAACTTTAACGCTTAATATCTCAGATCACAAGGCAGAACGACGTTTTTTTTGCCAGATTCTTTCGTTTCATGCAAAAACGCGTCGAATAAGCCTAAAAATGGTCTCACAAAATTTTCCGATTTTAATAATTTATTCGATCATCCGCTCATATACAGGGTGACCCATTTTAATTTAGACAGCCAAATAACTCGAAATATCGTGATTAAATAAAAAAAATGTTCAAAACAAAAATTGTTGGATATGAAGGGGCTGATTGAACTATGACCTTGACAATGACCTTAAAAATGAAGGTCAAGGTCATTTTTTAAAATGGGAAGCCCCATTTTTCGTTGAATATTCTTGTAGCTTATCTCGAAAGCTTTCCAAAACACTATAATAAAATATTTTTTCATTAAGTACTTCTCGAGTTATAAGATTCGAATGTTACAGTACCGCCGCCGACATTAGCATTACGCAAGGTATCCGATCGATGGCTAAAACCTCTTGAATGTTGTTCAGGATCATATCCTAGATAACATTCGTTAAGATCAAGGTCATTGGAGATTGTTTCTCTTATTTTCATTTTTGCACTGAAAATTCATTTTTATGTAAAAATGAAAATAAGAGAAACAATCTCCAGTGACCTTGATCTTAACGAATGTTATCTAGGATATGATCCTGAACAACGTTCAAGAGCCTTATAACTCGAGAAGTACTTGATGAAGAAATATTTTATTATAGTGTTTTGGAAAGCTCTCGAGATAAGCTACAAGACTATTCAACGAAAAATGGGGCTTCCCATTTTAAAAAATGACCTTGACCTTCAAATGACCTTGAAAATGAAGGACAAGGTCATTGTCAAGGTCATAGTTCAATCAGCCCTTTCATATCCAACAATTTTTGTTTGAAACATTTTTTTATTTAATCGCGATATTTCGAGTTATTTGGCTGTCTAAATTAAAATGGGTCACCCTGTATACGCGATGAAAAGGTACCGGTTCCCCATGAGGCGTACTTTTCGAGATGCGTAGGTTACGAAAGCGATGAAAAGGTACCGGTTCCCCATGAGGGGTACTTTTCGAGATGCGTAGGTTACGAAAACCAATCGTAAATTCATTTAGCATTTCT
>NW_017299069.1:839696-841948 GCF_001594075.2 Trachymyrmex cornetzi
CGAAATACGCTCAATGTGAATGCGGGCTTTCAGAATGGCGTATTCTAGTAAATAAAAAATAACGTATTCTAGTAAATTACTAGAATACGCAGGTTACGATTACGCAGGTTACGCCGCATGTGACGGCACCCTTAGTCCCCCAATGACCCATGCTGCATCCCCGTAAGATTTTTATGAAACCTTAATCAAACGGGTGGCACCTAGTTGGACACGGCTCAATGGGACACGAGCCACTCACAACGCTTGAGACTACAAAGCTCCTAAGCACCGGTCGCTGTGATTGGTGGTGTCCAATCGAGACGTGGTCAATCGGGATCACCACAATCAAACCCTATCAAATTCACAAACAGAATAAAACATTTAAACTTAAATTCTTATTCTCATTCTTACTCAACCATAATCCTACCGCTTTCAAGCCTGCAACAAATTCAATACGATAATTACACAAACCCTAAGATATGAAATATTATAATATTCTTTTTATTCCTTTAAAATTCTGAACCTAAAATAAATTGAAATCCCATCACTACAATGTAATATCGATCCACCGCAATAATATTGTAAGCAACGAGAAAGATATTTATTCGACAATTAGACGTGCTACTCTTTATCAATCATTATGTACAACGGATCAGGCAGCAGCCACTCAGATATAAAGCACCTCTAATTCCTATAAATCACTAAATTATTAACCCCAATGACGATTATTATATTCTTTTCAATTTTCATATAAATATCATTTTCATATGAAGCGGCGATAGTAGAATAAGTTAGCTACATACGAAACCATGATTCACCACAGCTGACCTAGAAAATCACGCCACACTAATTATGTCTATAAATAGAAATGACTTACTGTATCAGCTTGCGAACATTACCAAATAAGGAGCGAAGCTTGCGCCTTCCCCACTATTCGACCGATCATCCGATTTTAACATTGCCATATAAGGTCATGAAGACGACCCCTCCAAGACAATAACGCTTATGAGTCACACAACACTTCCCATTGTTCGTAACAATATAAAAGCAGCCACCCTCACCGCAGAAACGGGTTTTTTTCATTTTAACTCCCTTAATCTCACGGCAACGTTCCACGAAAAAATAGTTGAATTCTGGATCGTCTTACCAACGATAGCTGAATCAACATTTGGAGTTCTCCGGGTCGAACCGAGAATTCCTAAAATTCGCCTAGCGTTACATACGACGTGACAGAACCAATGGATTACCACACTCAAAATCATCGTCATATAAAAATAGAGATAGTTTTCTTTGATCCTGAAATTTTTGATTTCCAAAAATCAGTTTGCATGATATTAGATATACTTTTTTCTGATTATAATTTTGTTAAGTATTTTTCAGTTTTTCTAAAAATATTAGATATTTCAAAAAATTTTTTTTAAATACATACTATAGGAATAGATTCACAATTTTTTAAATATTGTGCATTTTGTTTATATTTAATTCTTCTCTATAACCGTACGTAATAGTTTTAGAATTTATAAGACAATTACGTTTACGTAATTCTTCGAAACATTTATGCTCTGTATTTATTTGTGAAAAGCTTGACTGAAGATCATTAAATCGTCTTTTAAATTCATCTAAAGCAGATTTATTAATATGTTTTTCAAGAAATTCTTTTAATGAATTCATAAACTATTTAAAGTTCATGGGATAAAGTTATTATGTTATTAGCCTGAATATGGCTCATTTTAATATCGCCATAAAGAGTTGCTACAATCTTTAGTGCGTTATCAAAAAATGAGAACATGTCAGTATTTTCAGTTAAATTAAGTGAAATATTGTTATTAATTATAGTAAAATCTTCTTTCTCTGACTCTTTCAACTCACAATTGTCCTAGTAGTAGGGGATGCCAAGCGGGGATTTTGAGATTTACTCGAGCGCGTCAGAATAACATAAAGGGGGAAAGCTTGCACCCTAATAAGTACCCCCACCACATATTAAACCTCTATATAGAGCCGGGGGTCCAGGGGAGCCCGTCAAATTAGTATCTAACTCGAGCTCGTCAGATTAAGGTATGGTGTGTTAATTACATGTAGAAAAGTGTACATTTCAATAATCTGACGATTTCAGCGTGACATAAGGAAATGGGAGAGTCACAAAGTTGCAAAAAAAAAGATTTTTTGACCCCTTCTTATAGCTAATCCCACCACGCAAACCGTCAGATTAATATTTATCCGTTATCAGAAACACATGGGTCGCTTACACTATTAGTATTTGACACGCTCGAGTA
>NW_017299069.1:842047-843087 GCF_001594075.2 Trachymyrmex cornetzi
TCTAATCTTCACAATCCAATAGGTCCCCACGACGCTCGAGTAAATCCACATTTAGCCTCTCGGCCTCCCCTACTATAGTTGATATTTGTATTATAATCATTATTTGCATTATAAGTAGGTACAATATACATCAGTATTTCTAAATAATTTATTACATTTTCTGTAATGATTACGAAGAGAATCCCAAGTATTAAACTATTGCATGAATTTCCAGCATAGGCAACACTTTTTTTATGTAAATAACGCATATGATAGTGCATTAATTTTCCCTTTAGTAGCTTTGAAGATTTAGGACAACGAGCGTCCATTGTACTTAATGTTATTTAAAACATACATAAACTGTATATCTTTTTATTTTAACGAAATTAAAAGTTAGGAAAAAATAAAGAATTATTCAGTGTCATCTGTACCTGAAAGTTCAAAGCTAAAATTTGTTGAGAATTGTATAACTATTGAAGATTAGCAATCGGTACTTTCATTATTTATATTTTTTAAAGAATTTCTTTCCTATTAACGTTTTGATAACTTGTTTTAGTTTTTTTACATTCATAAATTTCTTCTTCAATATATATATCCAAATTGCTTCACATGAAACGGGATATGCATTTAAAACAAAAAAAGATTTCCAACAGAAAGCTATAGCATTAGTATAACATCTTGAAACTGGTATTTTCCATCATTAAATATAACATAAGCAGCTGCAACTTTTTCTTCAGATAATACCACTAAAGATTGCAATGTTAATTTATAATCGCTCATCAATTTTCGATGTGTAGAAATTACTTTTTCAATATCAGTTATGTCACGAGTGCCATTGCACAAGTGACCATTGCATAAGCACGTACATATATATGTCAAAATATGAGTTATGGTAATAAGATAATATTAATAAATACTGCGAAAGAAAAGAGGAAGGCTGGTATTGCGAAAGCGATTAATAGAACTCGGCCGTTGCATCCTTGATCGATAACCAGAACGCTAACCAGGAAGCGCTGATTCGGCAAGGACGGCCGAGAAGAGCAGGAGATAAAAAGAAAAGA
>NW_017299069.1:847382-848237 GCF_001594075.2 Trachymyrmex cornetzi
TATGCAATCGGAGCCGTACTGTCGCAAGGTGCCGTAGGTCAGGATAAGCCTATTGCTTTCGCCAGTAGAATCTTAAATAAGGCGGAACAAAATTATAATACTACCGAGAAGGAACTATTAGCAATAGTATGGGCCGTGAAATATTTCCGTCCATACCTATACGGAACTACTTTTACAATAGTGACGGATCATAGACCATTAGTTTGGCTCTTTAACGTCACAGACCCAGGCTCTCGATTAATGAGCTGGAGATTAAAGCTGGAAGAGTATGACTATAAGATAATGCATAAAGCCGTTAAAGGAAACACAAATGCAGACGCGTTGAGTAGACATCCGATACCGGAGAGCGCCCGTGTGAATGAACTGCACGAGGAAGACAAGGAGAAAGAAGACAACAACGAGGGAGAAAAAGAAGACACGATGCGCGAATACACGGAGGAAGAGAAACAGTAAATATTATTCGAGTACCATGATGCACCGACGGGAGGGCATCAGGGGGTAGCAAGAACGTTAAAAAGAATAAGATTGCTACATGACTGGCGTGGCATCATAAAAGACGTCGAAAGTCATATTAACAAATGTAAATTATATCAAAAGAATAAATTGAGTCGGAAAACGAAAATGCCTCTTGTAATTACAGATACGCCGGAAAGAGCATTCGAAAAATGCGCCTTAGACATAGTAGGGCCATTGACAATAACGACAAACGGAAATAAATACGTTCTGACTTTCCAGGACTTGTTAACTAAATTTAGCAAGGCAATACCAATAGAAAATCAGGAAGCAGCTACAGTCGCTAAAGCCTTCGTAACAAAAATCATAATGGAGCATGGAATTCCTGAGAAAATTTTGACG
>NW_017299069.1:852429-853987 GCF_001594075.2 Trachymyrmex cornetzi
TGCCTCTAAACGGCCAAAATTGGCCGTTCAATTTAAACTCAGTTTATATACGTTTAAACTAAAGAAAAAAGTTGGTAGAAACCAATATTTTGTTAAACTTTGGTTAATCAAGGCCGCGGTCCGATTCACGGTCACAGTTCTATCAGTGCTTACGACATTTAATGGTCGGTCCGAAACAAATAGCGTGCTAAAGTTTTTCTATTTTGGACCGGTCGTAAGCACAATTTATAAGTTAGAAAACGTAACCTGATGAAAGGCAAATGGAAAGCGTATGTATATATGGTTCGCATAATAGAAGAAATAATATCAAGAATATGAGTAAATATTAAATACTAGAAAAAGAAAAAATTAGGAATAGAGATTAAACGTAACGCACAGTAAATACAATTAATAAAATATGGTTCACAAAATATGTATAATATGTCTCATATCCTATTTGTATCTATTAAGCATTTACACATTCATTTCCTTTAATTTTTTATTTCTAACATTTAATATTTATTCCTATATTTGGGAAGTTCTTAATCTTTTCTATTATATGCAGGACTTATATTATAACCTACAAAGATATCTCACCCGACGATTTTTGCGTCATATTGTCCAAAGGTTAGGACAGAAGGCGCGTATTTTCCCTCGATCCGAGGGACACTCCAAAGAAAGAAAAAATCACCCGACGATTGACGATAAAAAATGCAGATAAATGAAAAAGTTACATTACTGCAATTTATTGAATTTTGTTGCGAAAGCAATGATGAAGATGATGATTTAGAATTTTTAATGAATATGTCTTCAAGTAATGACGAGAGCGAAGAGAAAGAAGTAGAAGATTTTATTACAGTTGTTGATTTAGATCAAGGGAAATGGTCCTATCTCAGCAAAGAAACATAAAACGGTTGCAAAACTGTTGTTTTGAACGCAGCCCTGAACGCAGCAGTCTTGTCGTGTTCAGCTTGCCCTTTCTTTCTGAAATGTTCGAAACCGTTATTTTTCCCGCATTTCTGACGTCACGTAATCATGACGCTCACGGTGCCTCACCTTTCATCTAGGGGCACTCTAAAGCCGTAATCACACTAGCGATTGGCGATTGTAATTGACGATTGAGGATTACTTTTCAACCAATTAAAGCAAAGAAATCGGTGACTTTCAGGCTCTGATTGGTTGAAAAGTAATCCTCAATCGTCAATTACAATCGCCAATTGCTAGTGTGATTACGGCTTAAGGCTGTGTTCCAAAATTATTTGTCAGTGCTGCGAGCATGTCGTCATAAGTACATGCTACCAATAGTGTTCCAATTTCATAAGCATGCTTTTTATGCAAACGCAGCTTTCATTTTGGAACGATATTTTCAGTGCTGTCAGCATATAGCGACGTCAGCGAAAAGAAACAAATAACCTAGAAATATGGAGAGAAGCATACAGAAAAAATTCATATTTGAAACTATTATAAAGTTAGCACTTGATCCTAGTGATGAAGAGTCTAGTGATTCAGATTCAGAATTAGCGGAAATTATATATAATTATTGCGAACGTCAACCAAGAATACCGAAGGTACAAATAAA
>NW_017299069.1:854889-855619 GCF_001594075.2 Trachymyrmex cornetzi
GCATCGTACGACGAAAATCGGATGCAGTGTGAATCCAGCATAAGCGTGAATCGGACCGCGGCCCAAATGTCACTAGGGATTAACTCTTTAAACTGCGTTGGTAGAAACGGGCCTTACTTGAATATAATAAACGCCTCACATTTAGAACATACATTTCGCTGTGCTTTCCGCGACCTTTTCTCACATGATTATGGGCCCAGATATGTAGTGAACGAAGAATAAAAAAAGGTACGGAAGCTCGCATAAGTGATACAGTCGCCGAGAAAAAACAAGGCACTTCTCAATGACAAGCCACGAAGCGAGAATAGAAACTCACATAACAAAGTTATCAGACTGCAACTACTGAACGTGGAAAACTAGGGGGGATAAACTCCGTGTGTTACGTCCACTCAAAGACGATGGGTGCTTTCCAGCAAGGGACACAGTCAGACATAGTGTAACACAGTGAATCATATATCCTTGTTGTTTACTTACGTTAAACAAGGATGAAACGATTCACTGTGTTACACTGTGTTTGATTGTGTCCTTGCTGGAAAGCACCCATAGAGAATGGACTGCGCGATCCGTGTAGCGGTATAGGATATGTTGGTCGAGGAAAATGAGAGAGAGGGACGTAGGTTGCGGCCAATCTGTGTCTTTTTCTACTCAACGGTGAAATTGTAATGTTCCGGGCCCCGTTCTTATGGAAACAGACACTGAAAATTTTCGAAGAAACACTGAAAATGAGGGG
>NW_017299069.1:855728-856160 GCF_001594075.2 Trachymyrmex cornetzi
GGCGAAACATAATTTTAAAGCTTTGTGAATGAGATATTTAAGCTTTTCATGAATCTAACCTAATATATGTACCTACTTATGAAATGATCTTTTAGGTTCTTTATCTCCTCGCCACTTGTACACCCAACAAGTATACCCCATATTTCTATGTACTTCTCTAATACAGACTCGATACGAATCGAAAATGACACTTATGCAAGATTTCCGAGACTCGAAACGTTGCACAGATACACACAGATATCTTACAAAAAAGGGTGATTGATGGCCACGATACGTTCCTACGCGACGAAGGAGGAACCAATCACAATCTTAGAAAAAGAGGGAGATTGGCCGCAGCCCGCAACCTACGTCCCTCTCTCTCATTTTCCTCGACCAACATATCCTATACCACTTACTGTAGTTATACACGGATCGCGCAGTCCATTCTCTATG
>NW_017299069.1:856782-858567 GCF_001594075.2 Trachymyrmex cornetzi
TTTGTGTCAAGTGTGTCGATTTGTGTCAAGTGTGTCGACTGTGTCTCCTAAAAGGAAAGCAGCCTATGTCGACGAATGCTAAACGCTGCATTGTTGTTAATTTTCCCTCAAATATTATATTATTAATTTTATATATTTTATTTAAAAAGCAACAAAAATAATAATAAACTTTATTTTTTAAATATATTTTATTTGATAAAAATTTTGATATACAATATTTATAAATACCTGTAAAGTTTAAAAATAATTTTGAAAAGTTTGTAACTTGTAAGATGTTAGATCTTTTTTTGGAAAACTTCCATCAATTGATGCAAAGTATGTACCTTTACTCGAAAATATACACATCACTCCTTGCAATAATCGGATCTCGTATGTCCGTTAAGGCCAAAATTCAAATCTTTTAAGGTTAGGTATTAAAAGTTCGTACACACAATACACACACTGCACATATCGCGTTCCATTTAGGCGTGGCAAACTGTGTTTGAGTGTGTTATACTGTGTCGGTTTGTGTCTCCTAAAAGGAAAGCAGCCTATGTCTTTGCGTCCACTCAACGATAAGTTCACTGGGAATTTAGCCACACATTTTTATTTTCAAACCGAATACACTGATTGGTGCTCTGAAGCACGACGTAACGCCGCTTCCACACGAAACGACCTCTGGTCGTCGCGCGAGGAAATCGCCTTAAGGTGGCGCGCTCTTCTCGTTGCGCAATAATACACAGGTGGGGGCATGGGATGCCTAATTCTTTTCGGACCAAGGCCTCTCACGTTCTCTCTGTTTTTGGACTCGAGTGTGTAAAGACCTAAGCGTTGACGGCTCCCGTTGAGCCATTCATTTTTCTAAGATTCGTAATCCGACTCATCCCTCAACATCTCATTTAAATTTCCCTTTCAGAGTCCTACTAACGCCCTGTATACCTCGTGCCAAGCATCCTGCATGCACTAATCCTTATATTTTCTTTGCGTTTAGCGTACTGTATTAGTGTAACCAAATTATACTAATCATATTCGTGCCTAAGATAATCCTTAACCACGTGTTACCCAACTCGCATCTCTCTAAATTTAATATCTCGGGTTTCAGAACATTTTCGCGACTTGTAATAATCTTATAGAAATAATCGTGCTAATCTATTGTGCAGCCCATTATTGGTTAATAAACATATGTAAACACGTGTTATTGAAATCCAGAAGAGTTATTTCGTGCCTCCTCCCCCCTGCTACTCCCAACATCCTCTGTCCCTTATTCCAATTACCGGGAGTGAATAAAACACAAGATAACCGCTAAGCTGCCGCACGAGAGGAAGACTGGTTCCACCGGTTGCCGAAGATTGCAGCGATTGCTGCGTCACGTTGCCGTTCGCGCCACGTTACGAAGGTAAAAAACTCTATGTAACGCCATGTGCCTGTTTCAGCGCAGCGCCATATTTGACGCAGTAGCATCATCCCACTGCGCTATCGCGTGGCGCATCATCAGCCCGTGTATAACGAGTGGTACGTCGCGGCCACAGAGACGCTATCACACTGAACCAAAAATGTACGTAAATACAATAAAAGTATTCATTGGTATTAATAAAAAATTCATTAAAATTGGTCCAATCAACAATTTTATTCCTATAATGATTTAGGTTTTATAAAATGATCAATTTGAGTTATTAAACTATTAAGAATTTATTGTGACAATGAATATATACATTAAAATAGTCTGCCATGGATTTATTATAATAACCAAAAACTTTATTCATTCAATGAATAATATCATTAAATCATGCATTAAACTTTATTGTT
>NW_017299069.1:858827-859146 GCF_001594075.2 Trachymyrmex cornetzi
AATACAGCCACGCCGCTCGTCCATCGTGTGCCGCGAGTATCCGCTAAAGACCCTCTAATCAAAGTCGCGACACGAGGAACGGAGACTCTAGTTAGAGACACTCTTTTACGGTCTCTTTATATTAAAAGTCTCTAGTTTCAGCAAAATCACAAGGAAGAGAGAGGAATATGTTGTGTCTCTCTCTAACCTTCATAGTTTTTGTGTGAGTCATGATCCCGTAAGATACGTCTTTCTATAGTACGACTTTTAGAACATTATTAAAAATTATTGCAAAATGGTTGGGTGTGCAGCCCCATTTTGCAATAATTCTGCAGCCAAA
>NW_017299069.1:859343-859909 GCF_001594075.2 Trachymyrmex cornetzi
ATTTTTAACGTATCGATACGCACATCGCCTATTCCTACAATGGCTACGTTCGGAAACGTCGCTCGGATGCTTCCGATGCCTCAGATTTATCATCCGTCCTTGTTTAACATTAAATGTTAAATAAGGACAGATGATGAATCCGAGGCATCCGATCGACGTTTCCGAACGCAGCCAATATTGACATTCGAATATTGGCGGGAATTACTGAAAAATGACGAACCAATCAAAACTGGCTGTTCTCGTGTCGCGACTCTGATTAGAGGGTCTCTAGTATCCGCGCCGCAATCGCTGCGCCAACTATCTGCATATGCGTTACCGACTAGTTTTCATAACGTGAAACGGTTGATTGAGATATAGCGCGATCCCTGTTATGTGCTCTCGTATTGCAACACTAGAGTCGCGTAACGAGGGCGTGGGCAGTGACGCGTATCGCGCCTGAATTAGCAGTTCCTTCTGCGCGAGGTCGCGCATCTGTTTGAATCGTACGAACAAGGAAATCCTCTGTGAAGGCTGCTTCAACTTGGAGTCGCGTCACGCGCGAACAGAGACGGCTGGGTACACCGAGG
>NW_017299069.1:859922-864451 GCF_001594075.2 Trachymyrmex cornetzi
CTCGTTGTTCCCTGACGCTCACTTCCGGACGACCAGTCGAGAACTGTGAGATTTGCACCGAGGTGCGCGTGCGATTTGTCCTCTACCTGGTTGGAACGGGCGACCAACCATGGAATGCTCCTGAGACTACTATGGTGGCTATTTCTCAGGAACGCGTTTAACGTAACCCTCATCATAGAATATTGCGAATCAACGAGACCTCTTCGCGCTGCCGGCACCCGATTGGTTGATGAATCTCCATTTAGGAAAGACCGAGTTCTTGAAATATTTAAATCAGCGATTGACACTAATTGCCGTGTCGGAATAATTGTCGCGAGCATATTTAAAGGTTTACATTTTTCAGGATACACTTTATATGTATGTTTACTTTGAACTGGCACCTTTGATAATATATCAAATACCTTTTATGGTAATATATTACCAGATAATCATTTAAATTTTTAAATTAATAAATAATAAACCGTGGATCGATTTACAAGATAACTTTCGGTAATAAATGGCTTCTTCCACGTGCGCAAGATTGAAATTGCGAATTCTTATTAAAAAGTTATTTCGATTTTACTCAACTTAATGATAAATTTTTAAAGGTTTACATTTTTGAGAATACGCTTTATGTATGTTCACCTTGAACTGGGACTTCGAATAATATATCAGTTACTTTTCATGGTAATATATATCGTTACATAATAATTTCAATTTTTAAAAGTTTACATTTTTGAAGATTTGCTTACATTTTTGAAAATGGCCTGATCTTTTCATTGTAATGATATATTTTTAGGCTATATCACATACTTTTCAGAATATATATATGGGGCAGCTTTGTAGTAATATGCGCAAGTATCACAGATGTATTTATTTTCGATTCTTGTCACGTAACCTTCTATAAATCATGCAATACAGTTAGAAAAAATTGAAACATATGGTACATATAAACCTATATTAGTTTTTACATTGAAAATGATCCGATCGGTATCGAAATGTCTGTACGAATATTAAACATATTAAAATTTTAATTGGCTCATAGCCCTTCATGAAATTAATTAACGAACTAATTACTATTTCATTTTGGACTTTTAGCCTAAGAAGAGGTGGACGAGGAAGAAGCGAAGAATGTAAAATAACCATTTATAAAAATTATATGTAATTTATACATATATTTTTTATAATACTTATAATTTTTATAAATGGCTATAAAAAATTGATATAATAAACACATATCTATATGTGTCTTTGTTTACTTCGATAATTACCTACGTTATTAGAATTGTAATTAAATTTAATATTTCTGAAAACTATGTTTACAATACGCCAAATTGACTAACCGACTTATAGTCGTCATAAAGATAATTCTACTTGCATTTTTAAAAATAATACTACTTGAGATTTTAAATTTAGCGAAAACAATACCACTTGGACATTACTTTTTCATTTGGTAGAATTTAATTTGATATTTAGACTGAATCACATAGTTAGTTTTTTCATGGTACAAATGATACGTGTTATTACAATAAGTAAATAATATATCTTTTTTTAAATATATAAATAGAGAAGACACAATTTCAATTATATTTAATAAATGATACGTACATCAAAATTAACTAGATCATAAATATACTAAATAAACTAAATTTATTTCGATTGCAACAGAATAAATTTTCATTTATAATCTTTATGTGTAATATATTTAAAGAATCATTAGAGTAATACCATTCCGATTTTTTGCCTGTTCCCAACATACACATGTAGTGACCACGATTCATTTCTTCACCCTCGTGAAGTATAGCGCTTATTACCGACTATCGATAATTTTTTTAGAATTGCCGTTTACAAAAGTGTATAAATTGAGCTGTATTACTAAAACGGATAAGGTCGATTCGAATACGGATTACCGTTTACAAAAGTGTATAAATTGAGCTGTATTACTAAAACGGATAAGGTCGATTCGAATACGGTTTTCTTTTTCAGAACGGTATCCTTACATTCCTTACAATTGTCATTTATCGTTTCCCATTTTGAAAATTCGAAATCAATCAAAGTTTGCAGAGTGACAACTTTTTCCTTTTTAGTGTCGACTGTATAGATAATATCAGCAAACAACTCTTTTCCAACGTGGTTACACTGTAATTACATTTGGCATTTAAACAAGATGTTACGTGCTTCAAATCGAGTTCTAATACATCATCGATATAGGAATACGTCGACATTAGAGCCGTGAAAAATTCCCAAACATCTTGTATTCATTTTTCAAAGCGTTCTCCGACGGATCTTCTAACCGCTAGAATGTTGCAACGCTTACGCTCAACGTACACGCAGATAGCATCAGTCAATGCGTTCACTATTTTCTCTTTCAGTATTTGTTACCTGATACGTTTCCTCGCAAGCATAATTCTGCACATCATCAATGATATGAGGTATGGTTAATCGAATTATCGAGTCGAACAATCCGATCGAATATTATCAACCGTACAGGTCGAGGTGCATAATCAGAATTTCTTTCGAGTAGCGCATAGAAACTATCATCGTTTTTCAAGTGGCACCCAGTTGGACACGGCTCAATTGGACACGAGCCACTCACAGCGCTTGAGACTACAAAGCTCCTAAGCACCGTTCGCTGTGATTGGTAGTGTCCAATCGAGTTGTGATCAATCGGGATCACCCCATCGTTTCCGTCAACCATTCTTCGGAAGGTAAAATGTTCTTCTCCATATTACCATAACAGAACTTGTGACAGTGACGATCTATTTTCAGTTGGTATTTGATTCCTCTTTTCAATATGGAATTATTACTTAACGTAGACTTACGGTAAACGTACTTGTTTTCCCACTACATTTCCTGCAATCTTCGGAAGGTTTAAAAGTCATCCATTGTTACGTCAGGCTACTGAGATTTTCTCCGTTTTTTTAAGTCAATGCATTTAAGCAATTTACCTGGGGATCGGAGATCAAGTTGTGCGGTTAAGAATGTTCACTGGGAAGTATCGGATAATTATTCGGAAGGGTAATTTTGAACCCGGTGCCAAAAAGATTACGAAGCTTATAGGCGAATCTACGTGGATCGGCTTTTTGAATGTAATTCGGAAACGTAAGATTGATCTTTAATCGCTTGAGAGTATATACGCGTTCACTGGGTGAGTCTACCGGTTTCTTTTGATCTAATAATTGCGCTAATTTTTGGATTTAGGGGAAAGGATCGTGATTTGAAATAAGAGCTGATTTTATTTGAAATCTTAATCTCTTCTCTCGCTGTCTTCGTCCGCCTTTAGTAGGCATGGAAGTAATGCAAAAATAATTATCAATGTTCCGAAGAACTGCCGTGAGACGGGGGCCACGCTATTGGCAGCGACAATCGTAACAGTCCTCTGGATGTGAGACAATTATGAATACTCCGAGAAAGTGCTATAAGACGGGGGTCACGCTATTGGCAGCGACACTCGTAACAGCCTCTCGGATACTCACATATATGTATTTGAATGTAATTGAATGAGACGCAGAGCAGAGACTTAGGTTTCAGCCGATTTGATATATTTAATATTTTCGTTTAATAGGAAAAATAGAATAATGAGGAAAGAAAAATATAAGAGTGTATTTCTAATGAAGCGCGAGGATAGTTCTCACCTTAATCTAATTAATTTTCTGTCTATACTGGGAAGGTTTCTACTTTTGCTCTATAAATGGATAACTGAATGAATGTATGACTGAATTGAATAAAAGAATAACTGTGTGACTATGTAACTGACATAAAAGAATAACTGTGTGACTATGTAACTGACTTGAATAAAAGAATAACTGTGTGACTATGTAAAATAACTGAATGAATGTATGACTGAATTGAATAAAAGAATAACTGTGTGACTATGTAACTGACTTGAATAAAAGAATAACTGTGTGACTATGTAACTGACTTGAATAAAAGAATAACTGTGATTGTAACTGAACTAAACTGAATTGAACTGAATGTATTACTGACTTGAATAAAAGAATAACTGTCTCTCGACTGCTTTTGACAGCTCCTTTTATATTTTGGAAATGAATGTGGGAGTGTCCTTTCAGGACCAATCAATACTCTTCAAAAATTGGTAGAACCTATACTCGCGCTTGTTTCCTTAAAATAAGGCAGCAAGGCTCCGCGTAAGCCCTACTCCCCCACTCTACAGGTTTAATCTTAATAGGTAATAGTTGAGAGTTTTAATAATTTATAATAAAAATTTTCCTGAACTAATATCCTTATGCGAGGCGAATCTGTTACATTCTGAATTATATACCAGGTATGCAAATATGAAACCGGAATTTACCAATAGATGGCCATAGCTGTAAATGTAGTTGCCGTCAGACCGCGTCATTGACGCCATTTCATTATTTTGACATCTGATAAAGATTTTCAACTCACAACAATACAAGTTTCGTACAACAGTATAGTTTGTAATAGCGTTAAACATTTCGAATTTTGTGCCTGGAAACTACGATTTGCGGACAGCATTGATTTTCTATTACCATTTGAAGAAAACTGCTGCAGAATCGCATCGAATGCTT
>NW_017299069.1:864761-865137 GCF_001594075.2 Trachymyrmex cornetzi
CCACTTGCGAAATGCTGCTCGCCAGGTACAAAAGAAAGTCATTTCTCCATCGAATTGTGACTGGCTATGAAAAGTGGATATATTTTGAGAATCCTAAGTGTAAAAGATCATAGATACCTCCAGGCGAACCATCGACATCGACTGCAAGGCCAAATTGCTATGGACGGAAGACAATGCTAGGTACCTCCAGGCGAACCATCGACATCGACTGCAAGGCCAAATTGCTATGGACGGAAGACAATGCTCTGTGTTTGATGAGATCAGAAAGGTGTTATCCATTATGAGCTGCTAAAACCTGGTGAAACCGTTAATACTGAACGCTACCGACAACAAATGATCAATTTGAATCAAGCTTTGCGTGAAAAACGACCGGAAT
>NW_017299069.1:865200-873234 GCF_001594075.2 Trachymyrmex cornetzi
TGGTCAAGGAAACGATTGAGGCGTTTGGTTGGGAAATACTTTCGCATGCGGCTTACTCACCAGACTTGGCTCCGTCCGATTACTACTTATTTGCATCGATGGGACATGCACTTGCTCAGCGCTTCACTTCTTACGAAGATGTACGAAAATGGCTAGATGTCTGGTTTAGCTCAAAAGAGCAACAATTGTTTTGGCGTGACATCCACAAATGGTCAGACAAGTGGGAAAAATGTGTAGCTAGCGACGGGTAATACTTCGAATAAAATATTTTTTATCATTTTCATGCAATAAACGTGTATTTTCTATTAAAAAATTCTGGTTTCATATTTACATACCTGGTATCTAAAATTGGTTTAATTTTATTGGAAGAAAGAAAAAAAAAGAAGAAAAAGGTATTCGTCCTCGCATTCAGAAAGATTTCTATTTTGCTGTTAATTGCTTAATTGCTAAACGCTAATGTACATACATTATCACTAATATAATGTTAATATACGCTTTTATTTATTATTTTATAGAAAGGCTTCTTTGAAAAAGATCGTTGAATATTCTTAGACATTCTTTAGAGTAGATAATCTGTGTGACGCATAAAGGTACATAACGTGATTTATCTGTTGGTTTGAATGTTTAAATAAAGGAACTAAATATACCCCCCTATAAAAGAGAAAAGGAATTTTCGGTTTCGAAATAAAGATAAAAGAGGGACGAAATATCAAGGCCAAGACGAAATACTAATCTAGAGATAAGATAAAAATAAGGTATAAATCGTATATTTACAATAACGAAAGAGAGGATTTTATCGGGATATAACATAATCCATATTTTCGTCAGGTAAATCGTTGTCATGTACAGAATCTCCAATATTTTCGTCATTGGAAAGATACAGTTTGAAATCTTCGTCTTCTTCTTCTTCGGATTCCTCTAATATCTTGGAAATTGTTTCTGCATCCTTTTGATTGTCAGGATTAAAAAATTTATTGTAATTGATTATATTGCAATTTTCCTCTTCGAGATCTACCGGATTCCTGAGTAAGGTGTCAGCATTTACAATGATTTTACTTGCCTTATATACTAGATCATATTCATACTCTGCTAATTTTAATCTCCAGCGGAGTATCCTCATGTTTTGTGCATTTTTGAACCAAAGCAAAGGCTTATGATCTGTGACTAAAGTGAATTTTCGTCCATACAGGTAAGGTCGAAAATGTTTAACGCAATATATTATTGCTAAGGCTTCTTTTTCGTACGTGTCGTACTTCGATTCATTATCAGTTAACGTTCGTGAGGCATACACTACTGGTCGGTCTTTGTTTATTTCTCCTTGCGACAAAATGCCTCCTACGGCTATTCCAGGAGCGTCAGTGGTTAGAATAAAAGGTTTTGAGAAATTAGGATATTGTAAAACTGGCTCTTCACATAATTTCTGAGTAGTATGTGGGCAGCCATGGAGCGTCAAAACAAACCCCCACCACTCCACCTCTGGCGGCAAAACAAACCCCTTCTTCCCCCCCATAGACGTAAAAACAAATCCCCCTCCACTCCCTTCTAGACGACTAGAGGGGCTTGTCTCGAAAAAGAGAGCGCTTTGACTGGTTGGTGACGCGAGGGTGGAGTAATAAGGTAATTAAATGGCGCGTTTCGATTGGTTCGCTCCATGGCTGCCCGCGCTACGATTGATGAGGGAGAGGGCGCGTTGAGTAAGAGAGAGAGAGAGAGTGAAAGTGAAAATGAAAACCGCCAAGTCCGAGAAAATGGCGGAGATAGAGAAAATAGGTTCCCGAGACAGTTTTTTGCCAGGGGGGAAAAAGGGGGAAAGGTTCAAGCTTCGGAGAGGAATGCGGGTATGATTTATGGCCCTTCGTTTTTTTTCGCACCTCGGCGTCCTGATTAGACGCAATGAAGAGAGTCTTCCTTTATCGCTTATTTATTTTTCTATTATTTAATGCTGTGCGACCGATTTTTTTGTCTGGAAGGACAGGAGGAAAACAGGAATGGGCAAATTCGTGCCTGTTTGTAACAGAGCTGGGATGATTTACTCGTTTTAGATAAATTCTTTTTTTTACCCTTTATGTTAGCGTTAAGCTTATTTCGAAAAATGACAAAAGTTTTTATTAATTTAGTTCTGACAAAAAATATGATAAAAGAAGATGTCGGTTGGAAGGGAACGAGAAAATGATTAAGAAAATAATAGAGGTGGCGTACAGTGACAAAATTGAAAAAAAGATATTTATTGATGAAATAACGTTGTTACATAAAATAGTTCTTTCGCGAGAATAATCGTTTATTTTATATTTTACTTTTTAAAAGAGTAGACGATTGAACATGACGGCATACAGCATGAGAATTAATTGTTTTACGTTTACAACGAAGAAACAATTTATGAAATAACTGCAATCAATCGATCATTGCGTTTACAATCAGAGGTAAACAGACTAAGAAACTGACTAAGATTATAACCATTACATATAAAATATAGAAATACACAGCAGTATTGTCCGCAAATTTGAGAAAGTATTCCTTGCAGCGTCGTCGTATTCCAGCGATACGTGATGGAGTTTCGGCGAAGTCGTAAGAGGAATCTTGAGTCCAAGGGCGGCAAGCCGTAGCTATCGAAATATGTTCCTGTACCGTATTCGTCGATGTAGAAGGCGACCCAGTGCTGGCCAGGTCGATCGTGATCGTCTGTGTTAGCGACAATGGCAGTCGACCTCGTCCAAACCCTCGGCAATCGGTCGGCAGGATATACCCCTGCATGTCGGACACTGAGATGATGTAAGGCGTTTGAAACTTCCAGTGAATTCATTTTTCGGCGTAGGTGAGCGTGAGAGAGGACATGTATGCGTAAATTCAGAATTTACCTCTTTTGCCAGTACGTGCGTTGTAGAGTTCTCAAAAATACTAGACGTTTGCGAAACGCTAGTGTTAGCTTTATCTCTATCAGTCGTTGAGTCGAATTTCGGACAATCTTTTTTCTCCTCAGCTGTCGTTTGTTCGTCCTCACTTTGGTCCGCCTTTTCTGTTACGATATTTTTCCTCCACGCCTCGATGTTGCGAAATATATCGTTTTTTTGATTATTAAATTGAATTGAAAAATTTCCGCTGTTTGTTTTTCGCTCTCGACGTCGCTCTTGCTGCAATTTTCTGAAGGAAGACTATCGTAGCTTGAATTGCTGCTATTTCGTATAGCTAGCCAACGTTTCAATTTGTAAGCGTCGCGTAAGGTGCAATGTGATTCAACGTTGGTTCGAAATCCATGGTGCGTGCAACGTTGTCCGCAACCTCAGAAATCTGGCAGATTTTTGAAAGCCGGAGAAATTCCTTACAGATTATATACGTTTCTGGAGAGTAAATTACTCAGATAACGTGACTTCTCTTGTCCTCTGGTATAGATGTAGCGTGCGTGTCGTGTAATAGCTCGCAAATGTATCGTGAAGTATGTAGGATTAACGTCTCCGTCGAATCATTCGATTCCGTCATAATTTCGTGTAAGCAAGTTGTTTTCTCGTCTTGCTCTCTCGGGTAATTCTCCAAATGGATAAGGTGGCCTCATAATCCAGTGCCCGGTGATCGTCGCATTAATCGCAAGAACCGCGATTTCTTTCGGAATAAAGTTGTCTTCGACATCGCGAAAACCTTGTATGTCGATGACTATATCCATTATATATTCGAATTTTCGCTACTCTTTTTATGTCACGAAACGTCAGCGTTGGTGTCACGAACAAGATTGAAACTTTTTTCGTCATCTCACGTGGAATTAGATTAGAAATAATGTGTAGTGGGGGGAAAATATTTTTCTCACGAAAGGCATAGAGCTAACCGGAAAAGTCGACAATGACTTGACGCGAGGAATCGATTTCTAAAATGTTATCGAACTCTGCATAGACGATACAATTAATAGTCACGGAAAGAGCTTTTTCGAATCTCACTTCTAATCGTAAGCTTCCGTGTTTCACAAGATTCCAATGTCCTGCACAATTAGCGGATAGATCCGGAGTAAGATCGAAAGTGAAAAGAGTGTAGCCATTGGCGTAATCATCTCTGCTTATAGAATTACCCTCGTTCAGAAAGTGAATGCCAGTTCCCGAGAATATTGTGTGATAAGCTTTAACGTAGAGCGGCACGTCTTTCGAAAAATTTGGCTGTAACGGCCTACTGGGAATTTGCATGCCATCAGCGTACAGCGAAAAGAAATTCTGTAATTCTGTAATTATTCTGTATTTAATAAATATTTCTATATTTAATAATTATTCTGTAATTATTCTGTAGTTATTCTGTAATTTTTGAAATTAAACGGGTTCAATTTTCTATCACCGTTAAACGCCTTGTTATCGACAAATCCAATTATTATTCGTTTCGGCAGCTGTCCGAGTATTGCATTATCTATCGATTCCTCCACGACGTCGGCGTGTATCGTGAATGTTTTAACTTCGACTCTCGTAAGGGGATACTTAGCGGTAGTTTTACTCAGCATTCTAGCGTGTGCGAGTAGCACAGCCGGACTTATTTTTACTCTTTTTACGAGTAAACTGGCATCGAGAATACGTATTTTTGACATTGTTCTAGTCTCCATAAGGCAAAATGAATCTTTCGAGCGTACGAGTCTCATTCTAACTTTCTCTCCGTTAATTAAAAATTTATCTTGGTTGAAAACGTCGCAGTGAAGGTGACCTACGAGATCTAGCGCACGATTTCCTTGAATGTATTTCGCGCGTTTCTCGAGTGCCGTATTTGACGAGTCTAACGTGTCGTCCATGTAGCCGGGAATATCCGCGTCCCATAAGCAAGAGGTTAGATGGGAAGTTTTTGCGAGTGAAGCATAATTTTATAACGCCTCGATGTACGCGGTAAGCGTAAGCGTTGTTTGGTGGCGACACGAGTTTTTGATTGAAATATACATCGATTTGGTTGAACATGGAATGCAGTAAATGATTTACGGGTCCTACTTTTGCCACGTCGGCGGCTGCGACCGATGTGCTCTCCCCGCGTTCGCTTTCTACGCGTATGCGAAGGCTCAACATGGTGTGAGTGAGATCCAGATAGTCTTCTCCATGGCTGGGTATGACGAATTCTATGGGTGAGTCGTCCGTGAGCGAAGTTACGGGTTTGTAATAAATCCATTGCGAACTCTCGATGCTGGTTTGCGTAGGTGGTAGAGAGAAGAAATTGAGTTCGCTTTTTATACACTCGCTTGAGTGGGTATGAAGAAAGGACATGCTTTTTCTCTAGTCACGAATTCCTATCTCGGAATTAAGAGAATATGTTGGATATGTCACGTTTCTTGACTCGATGTTTCCTAGTGAATGGTTTTTTGGTTTTTCTTCCTGCAGCGCGAATTTTCTTTTTCTTCTTCGTCACTTTTTTGCTCTTCTTCCCTGTGCTACTTCTCGATGATTTTCTTTTGACTGCCCGACGTCGTTTACGAAGCGCGATACGATTATTCCGACCTCCGAATGGAAACTGAAGTGCTGCGGACTTTGCGGATATTTTATATCCCGACTCCCTCATCAGGGAACTTATATTTTCTTTGGCTTTTCTCTTCAGATTACCCCTAGATTCCGCGAGCCGACTTTTGACCGCTTCCTTCAACGGCTTATTATTTTCGACGTCTTCTATTACGTTAATTCCCGCACGTAAAGCTTCTTTTCCGACGGCACGTGCACCTTTACCTAGGTAAGATAATATTTTTCTGAACAGTCCACCGAGAAAGCTTCCGATTCCATGTCCGCGTTGGTAGGGCGAACTGACGAAAACACGTGGAATTCCACCTCGGCCACTGATGCGCCGCGCATCAAAATTCTCCTCATACTCCATAGCTAGTTTCTAACTAAAGACTGTCGCTATACCGACACGCTCGCGTATACGAAAGAAAAGTTATTGCTTACGTTTAAAGTGCAGCGTCACTGTCAGCGTTCCGAATTCGAATGGAATTTTTTTTCCAAAATGATCTCTTATATCTATTTCGATCGTTCTGAAATTCGTTCGTCGCAATGGGATATAATTTGGAAATGAGAAATGCTTCACCTTTGCACCAAATGCGTAATTATGGCTGTGTATCTCGACCGGAACTATCCTGAGAAGAAGAGTACGTACATCACCTGTTATATAAGGCTCACAAATATCGCAATAAACAAACATTTTATCGGGGATACCGCGCCACAAACTATAGGGTTCGGTACTCCAGTAAAGGTCTGCAAGTCGTTTTCCCGTCTCCTTATTAAATCCATGAGTAAGAAAAGTTTTCTCTTCCTTTTCATTGGAATTAGATTTACGTATCGCGAGCTTGGAATAAAGTGGATAATTATTTGTGGAAATTGCTGATGAGAAACTTAGCATTCGTAGAAGATTATCGGAAAAGTTTATATGATGGAGCATTTGGCACTTCTCGTCGCAGTTAATACTTATCATGACTTTACCGCCAGACGCTTTTTGCAGTTCAAAATAAAAATGCGATTCGGCCTCTTTACACGCGATATTAATCGCATCGATAAGCTCATAGATATCGTTGTAAATTCCATTTGGAAATGCAACTTCTTTCGCCGTAAACGCACCTTTCGTCCCCTCATCGCGTTTAACATCGACGAATCTGATCACATTTTCCTCATGACGTATGTGTAAAAAGGTACAGGGAAATTGAATCTCGGTTATCGCAACCTCCCATTGTCCGTGTAACACGATAGAGTGAGGTAATTCCGTGATGAAGGACGAAGTTGTATTATCCGGAAAATGACGCATACTGCTGTTACTCGGAAGTACCAGAAGAAATTGTTCCTCCTCCATCGCGAAGAGAAATTAAACTCGAAGCCGGAATCCAACTATCAAACTTACTGGGATAACCTCGCCAACTAACAAGCACTTGCTTATTAGCTCCTCGTCCTTTACTCTTTATCACGCGATCGACGATAAACTGTTCTTCCTCTACGTTTTTCTCAACTCGAGCTAATTCTTGCTCATAAAAAATACCGTCTATGACTTTGCCTGCTAAATCTCGCAGTTCGTACACGCGAGGGTTTCGCCAATCGAGAACACGGTAAATTTGAAATATCTCCTCGCTCCACTTAGCCTCGTTTCCTTTCTCGAAGGCACCTTTCGCTCTACTGATACGAACGTGATCTCCGACGCGATATTTAACCTTTCGCACCCGTTTCTTTAACGTTTCGTTTTTCCAACGACGAGCTATATTTTCACGAGCGATACGTGCGTTTTCTCTCGTTACTACCGCAGGTTGCATTCTCGTGGACGAGTGACGCGTGTGGTTGTAAGCGTGTACAATGTCCAGCAGAACATCGATGTAGCGTCGCGTATTTTTATGCGTAAAATAACGCCACATTCGTTCCTTCAGTGTTCTGTTGAAGCGCTCGACGATGGCGGCTTTGACGTCTGGATTGCGCGTTACTCGAAAACGAATGTTGTTTTCTTTAAGAAATTTCTGCATTGATTGCGCGACAAATTCTTTACCCTTGTTCGTTTGCAGGTATACGGGTACTCGTCCTTCGCTTTTCGCTAGTACGCGTTGAAAAATTTTTATCGCGCAGTTACTCGTTTTATCGCGTAACGGTTCTACCCATACGTATTTACTTAGTACATCGATAATCACTATCAGATAGGAATAACCGTCGTTGTAACTTTTTAGATTTCGGAGTTCGATCAAATCTGCCTCCCACACATCGTCGATGTTCGTTACGTTGTAATGCAATCATGGAAATTTTCTACGCAATGGTCGGTGCAACGTGTACGCGTCTTGCGATTCGAGCCAGCGCACGACTTCTCCCCCTGAGAAATTCGGTTTAACAGCACGAGTTAGACTATCCACCGCCGAATAGCCCGCGTTATGCGACGGATCGTAGTATAATTTTTCAAACGCCATCGTATTATCTTAGTTTTTTCCAACCGAGTAACCGATTTTTTCTCGTTTGTAGAGATGTAGGGGTATCAGTTTTTCGTGTACGAGAAAGTGTTACGTCCAACCCTGAGTATTGGCGAGAGAGGAAGATGGAGAGGGTACGGAAGGACGGTTGACTCAATCTCACAGGTATACGC
>NW_017299069.1:875166-875515 GCF_001594075.2 Trachymyrmex cornetzi
CCAGTGAGGCTCGACGTCCACGCAAGAGCGCCTGAGGATAGCGGTTGGCGGGTGGGTGGTAATGTGGGAACCCCAGAGGTCACCAGAGCACTCGAATGATGCCAACGAATACGGCGCGAGTTGAATTGCCGTGAACCTTTTGCGTGGACTACTTTTGAAATTTCGCGAACTTCCGACGTGACTTTGGCTGCTGTTAAACTGTATCTGACGCTCTGCGCTTCCGCGGGTCCTCTATTTATACTCCGAAAAAAGGGCGTAGTGCCCTTTGTCTAGGATGCAATAGTTAGCAATGTCGCGCGAAATTTACGATTTTTAAGGTGTCCTATCGTTGTTAATCTAAAGTACACTG
>NW_017299070.1:0-12051 GCF_001594075.2 Trachymyrmex cornetzi
CGCTCGCTACTAGAGGGTGCTGGCTCCAACGCTGGCGAGTTTCGACGATGAAGTCATATGTCTGAGTGGCACCCAGTTGGACACGGCTTAATTGGACACGAGCCACTTACAGCGCTTGAGACTACAAAGCACCTAAGCATCGGTCGCTGTGATTGGTGGCGTCCAATCGAGCCGTGGTCAATCGGGATCACCCCCACATGTCTTTTGTAGTTTAGACATTGCTGAAAGTGATTCAATCCTCACAGGTTAGATTTCTCGACGCCAAAGAGATTTTCCAATCGATTGAAAATAAATCGCGATAAGCTGTTTTTCCGACGTGTGCTTGTTCACTACTTCGACCTCAAGAAAACCGCAGCTGAAGCGCATCGCTTATTATCCGAAGTGTATGGTGATGAAACTCTATCGGAAAGAACATGTAGAGTTTGGTTTGGACGCTTCTGAAACGGTGATTCTGATATGAGAGACAAAGAACGTCCAAGACAGCCGAAAAAATTTGAAGATGTCGAGCTGCAAGAATTGCTTGATAAGAATCCAGCTCAAACATTTTTAGAGAAACAGTTAAATGTTACTCCAAAGGCCGTCTCAAAACGCTTGCATGCCATGGGAAAGATCCATAAAGAAGGAAGATGGCTACCACATGAGTTGTCAAAAAGTGCCATTTCGAATCGTTTGACTATTGCGACTTCTTTGCTTGCCAAGTAAAGAAAAAAGAGTTTTATGTGGCGCATCGTGACTGGCGATGAAGAATGGATTTATTTTGATAATTCCAAGCGGAAAAAGTCATGGGTGAACCCCGGCCAACCACCCGCTTCAACGCCGAAGAGGAATATTTACGGGCACAAGACCTTGCTGTGCGTTTGGTGGGACCAGGAAGGTGTGCTGTATTATGAACTCTTGGGTCCAAATGAAACCGTTACAGTTGATCGATGCAAACAGCAATTATACCGATTGAGTGACGAATTGATGCAAAAAAGATCATCCGTAGCCAACAATTGACGCAAAGTCTTTTTGTTGCATGTTAACGCTCAACCGTATGTCGCGAAAAGCGTGAAGCAGATACTTCGAGAGCTTGAATGGGAAGTTCTGCTGCACTCAGAGTACTTTCCAGACTTGGCACCGTTGGATTACCATCTCTTCCGATCGATGCAACTCGCACTTGCGGACACACACTTCTCCAGTTACAACGAAGTCCAAAAATGGGCGGATGTTTGGATCGCCTCGAAAGACACCGCGTTCTACCGTCGTGGGATTGATCTGTTGCCGGAGAGATGGGAGAAAGTAGTAGAAAGTGGAGGGAGTTACTTTGATTAAGGTTTTCATTCATCTTCCCTTCGAAACAAATTGATTTTCGAGACGAAAAAACGATACGAATTAAGTTTAACACCTAATATTACAATTCTTAATACTTACAATGTTACAGCGATATTACAGCGCAATCTACAATATTGCAACGTTTCTGCGAAGTTACTGCAAGTTCTTTTGTATGGGAAAACGTAAGTCATATACTGTCTCAAAATTTTAAGTCCACTTTCTGCTAAGGCCTTTACAAGACCAGCATAAATGCCTAAGCAAACACTTGTGCCTTCTCACGGAATAATTTCATTTTTCCTACATTAAATTAATAAACTTTTTAACTTTAAAGTTATATTTAACTTTAATTACTTTAAACTTAATTTCTCTTATTTTGTTAGAAAAACGAGTAATAAGTGTTGCTTTGAAGTTAAGTCATGCAAAATACATTTTCTCATTAATATTCATAAAGAAAATCATAAAAAAACCAAAAAATATAAATTTGAGCGATTTTTTACTTTAAAATGCATTCTTTAACTATTTTGCTTTACTTCAATCTCTGTAATTTGATCGTTTTCTAATTTAGCTATCAATTTTTTGGAAATATATAATTTTCAGACAATCGCAAAATTTCATCATGCGCCGCAGACGAAATGACTGACTCTTCTAAAGTTCAACATGTACAAAAAAAAATGCAAATAATTTGATCGCTAAAGAAATGTGTGCTGATACTAGATTTTATCTCTACTTTCACGAATAATTTGATTTTTCCATATGTGAGAAATGTTATTGGAAGATGTTAGAATATTGTGTCTATATACACTGATTGTAATTATTATATTAGGTGTACAACTTTGCTTCCGCCGTTTTTTCCGAAATTCGAAGCTTTATTGTAAAAAACTGGTTACACATTTATGATTCAAAGTATAGTCCATCGCTGGCCACTACTTTCTCCCATCTTTTGGACAGCGTACGAATCCCGTGCCGAAAAACAGGTCATCTTTAGAAGCTACCCACGAATCGATCCAATTTTTTACTTCTTCATAAGATCGAAAGTGCTGGTCAGCCAAGCTGTGTGCCATTGATCGAAACAAGTGATAGTCAGAGGGAGCAACTTCTGGAGAATACGGCGGGTGGGGTAGGACTTCCCATTTCAACGTTTCCAAGTATGTCTTGACCACTTTCGCAACATGGGGTCGAGCATTGTCATGCTGCAAAATCACTTTATCGTGTTTCTAGTTGTATTGCAGCCGTTTGTCTTTCAATGCTCGGCTCAAACGCATCAATTGCGTTCGATACCGATCGCCTGTGATTGTTTCAGTCGGTTTTAACAGCTAATAATACACTACGCCGAGCTGGTCCCACCAAATACAGAGCATAACCTTGGAGCCGTGAATATTCGGTTTGGCCGTCGATGTGGAAACATGACCGGGAAATCCCCATGATTTTCTGCGCTTGGGATTATCGTAATGAACCCATTTTTCGTCCCCAGTCACAATGTGATGCAGAAATCCCTTCCGTTTTTGCCTTTCAAGCAGCTGTTCACAAGCAAACAAACGCCGTTCAACATCTCTCGGCTTCAACTCGTATGGCACCCAATTTCCTTGCTTCTGAATCATTCCCCATGACTTTGAGGCGTTTTGAAATGGCTTGTTGAGTCACTCCCAATGATCGTGCCAATACTTCTTGATTTTGACACGAGTCTTGATCAAGTAATGCCTCCAATTCTGCATCTTCGAAAACCTTCTCTCTTCCACCGCTATTTCGGTCTTCGACGTCAAAATCACCGTTCTTGAAGCGTTGAAACCACTCACGACACCTTCTTTCACTAATAGCGGCCTCACCATAAGTATTTGAGAGCATTCGATGAACCTCCGCAGATTTCTTCATATTGAAACAGAAAATTAAAACCTCCCGCAAATGACGAGAATTTGGCTCGTAAACTGACATTTTCAATCGAGAATAACTTTATGATGCAGACACAAATCGATTATTGTTTCTATGGGGTTATGTTGACAGATGCCCAAGTTTATTGTATGACCTCTATGATCTATTTATTTCGACCACCACTTACCGCTAAAGGCATCTATAGGAAAACGGTGGAAGCAAAGTTGTACACCTAATAATTTTTGTTATTTAACTGAAAACTATGTGAGAGGAAATGTAAATTATATATGCTATTTTAGTAAACGTTATTATTATATATGCTATCTTATTAATCGTTTTTTAAAAAGTATGCACTTATTTTAATGTCTTATTTGCTCGTCTCTCGGTTGTTTTAAATTATTTATTTTTAATTTATTTTTTCATGCAAAATATCAATTCAATCATGTTTTCTAAAATTTCCCTGTGTGATAAATGAATATACCGGAGAAGTGAATATTTTTCTCTTTGTGCTATAAGCACGGAATCTATCAATTTTCTGAAAACAACAAGTGCTTACTTTAAAATTCAGTTACCTTGTGTCAGAGAATGCTTTGGAAAAAAAAATTCGTTAAAGAGACTCGGGAGAGATGAAAAGTGATGCAAAATACTGGAACTTTCAACTAAAGGAGTTCTTTAGGTATATTCGAAAGAAGTTACAAGATTTTTTTCTCCTAGAGGAAGAGAAAGAGAGTTATTGATAAATAAAAAGTACGTTTTAGGTAATTATAGGTTGGATAAACTTTTGATTGAATTATAAGGCAAATGACAGTGTCTGCGAATCGAATATCTTTGATACGGTATTTTCTGATAGAGATTAGAAATACGGATTCAATTGACGACCAGTGTTCTCCGTTTGATGGATTTCCCATCAGTCGCAATCATTGGCAATTAATTTTCAATTAAACAATAAAAAAGGTTGAGCATATGCCACACACTAGATCTTGTTAGTGAAATATCACCAATATATTCGCATATATAATTAAAAGAATTAACAATAATTATACTAGTTACAATTAATCAAAATATATAAACGTTTCGGCCCTGAATGTGGCCATCTTCAGTATAAATAAATGCATTATATAAAATTATAAAGATATTTGCACATACAAAATAACGGTTACAATTAGTAGATATAATAAAATTTTGTTGTTGTCTCTCTCTCTCTCAAAGTATAAAATAACTCAATCTAATATAATTGAATATTTAGTCATGTGATAAAATTATCGATTAATGCGAAAATTCCTTCAATATACACTGTTAGAAATGTTTTTAAATTTTATTAACTTTTAATGTACATTGGTAAATGAAGTTTAATTTCTCTGTAACTGAAAGGACTATTAATGCACATGTTAATGAGATTTAAGTTTACAGTAACTGAAAAATTAAGTGTAATGAAAGTTAATATACTTTTCATTTACTGATATAAATGACATTTAATTAATCGTAATTGAAATAACTATTAATGTACATATTAATAAACGTGTGTTGAAATTAATGAACACATTATTATAGAAATTAATTTACACGTTAATGAAAAGTACGAGATCTGTAACTGAAAAGTAATTTACGTTAATGACATGTAAGAAACGTAAACGTATTAAACGTTAAGCGTTAATAGTATTAGGCATAATAAAAATATTATTAATATTCGTAAATGTAAAAGTATACATTAAATTTCAATACGTTTAACTTAAAAGTTAAGCGTTAATAGTATTAGGCTTAATTAAAATATTATTAATATTCGTAAATGTAAAAATACATTAAATTTCAATACGCTTAATTTAAAAGTTTGACTTTTAAGTTAAGCGTATTGAAATTTAATGTACTTTTCTTATTGTCAATATTTTAAAAAATCATAAATTTTTAATTCTAGTAGATGAAAGTACAGATATTGCAGATACTAAACTTATGTGTATTCTTGTACGATACGTATCACCGATAGATAAAAAAGTAAAAACCCAATTATTAGACTTAATATCTTTAGATGCTACAAATTGTTCGGCGAAAAATATTTTTGAAAGTTTTAAAAACCTTTTACAAGACAATAACATTCCTATTACAAATGTTATTGGAATGGCAAGTGATAACGCTTCAGTCATGATAGGACGTCATAATTCTTTTGCATCTTATTTAAAATTAGAAGTATCGAAGTTAGTATTATTAAAATGTATTTGCCATTCTTCCGCTATTATAGCTAGTAAAGCTTGTAAAGAGTTACCTGAATCTTGCGAAAATTTAATTAGAAACGTAGTTACTTATATTTCGGGCAGTGCAAAAAGATGTGCAATTCTACGCGAATTTCAAGATTTTTTTGAAGTTGAAAAAAATAAACTCTTAAAATTATCAAATATAAGATGGCTTGTTTTGCACAAATGCGTTAGTAGACTTTCAGATAATTGGGACATTTTAAAAAGTTACTTTATTTTAGCAGTAACAGAGGACAAGTTACAATCCGCAGAAATAATTTTAGTATATTTAAACGATGTTGCAATTAAAATTTATTTGTTGTTTTTAAAATACACTTTATATATCTTTAATATCTTTAACGCGCTTTTTCAATCACGCACAGTTTTGATCCATAAATTATTTGAACGTAGCCAAAAATTAATTAAACAATTTGCACAAAATTTTATAATTCCCGAGGCTTTAGCGGACATCGCTACTTTAAACGTAGACGATGAAAAAAATATACAAGATCTAAATGACATATATGTAGGGCCGGAATGTGAGAGTCTTTTGGCAGAACATTCTTCAGAATGCGTACAAGAAATTAAATTAAAATATTTACAGTTTTATAAAACAGCAGTTAAAGAAATGTTAAAACGTTTACCATATAAAGACACTTTTTTTGAAATGTTAACTTTCATAGATCCTAAAATAGCATTATACAACGAAAGCAGAATTAAAATTAAAGATTTAACTGATATTGCTGTACGCATAGGGCTGATTGGGCAAATTGATATTACAAAATTAGCGTTTGAATGGAGAAGTCAGCCCTCCATGTTTAATGACATTGAAAAACAAGAATTAAGTTCTTTAGATATTTTGAAGAAATGTGGAGAAAAATATTAGAATTTAAAGATAGTAACGGTGACCAAATGTTTTCAACTTTAGAATCTTTAATCGAAGTAGTGTTTTCTCTTCCACATTCAAATGCTGAAGCTGAACGCATTTTTTCAATAGTTTCTGATGTAAAAAATTAAAAGCGGAATCGATTATCAAATGATATATATAGTTTCCGCAATTTGTATTATTCGATCAAGTTTCCAAATTCAAGGAAATAATTGCTTAAATTTTGAAGTTGAGCCCGGACATTTAGAATTACATAATTCAGAAAATTTATATAAAAAATAATGCAATTTATATATCTGATGTTCTTAATATTGTCATTTTAATTAGTGACTTTTATTTCTTATTTAATATAGACGCTTTTTTGTATGCATGCTAGTATTATTAATTATATTAATCATTATTCTGAGTTTCAGAGTTTATTTATTACAATGGATGTTGCAATATTTTCCAAATACACAGATGTTTAGTTTTTAAATTATACTTTTATTGTAACTGTTACACACATATATAGATTCTGTTTATTTATTCATTATTTATTTTCGAATATTTATTATATATTATTTCGATTAACTTTTGCATTGTCATTTCTAATTGATAATAAAACTTTTTTTGTTTAGATTTTTGAAAAGATTATTTTATTTTTGTATTTTATGCAAATCACATTAAGCTTTGTTTGTATATTTTTGTACTAATTTTGTATAATCACATAAAAAATTTTCTGTTTTTGTAAAAGTATATATTTTTATGAATGCTGGTAAGGTTTTTGGCAGTTTTTCCTTATCTTTGCAATAAATGTTGGTATTCTTTACAATTTCTGCCAAATAAAATATTTAATTTTAAATTAAGAAAATGTTTTATTATATCAATATTTTTTTTCCTTTCTTTTTTCTCGTCCCTTATATAGGTAAATATTATTATTTATTAATTATTTATTGTATAATTGCATTGTACATACATACTTTTGTATACATGTACAAACATATATCTACAGGTATATCTAGCTGTTTTTTGTACTTCTAATTCTTTTGTAATTTTCAATATTGAAACAAAGGCTCTAATAATATATATTTTCTTACGATTTTGGTACGTTACTGAGTTCTTCTCCAATACGCATGCGCCAGAAAAGCGACACATCTAGCAACATTGCCTATATCTTGAAATCTCGTATCCTCATTCGATCATGGAAGAGTTGTACTTATCCCGTTATTTTTGTCAAAATTATTGTAATGTGCTACCTCAAGTTGAACATTGAGATATATATACCCTGACAAGAAGACCTCCTAATTTAAGGAGAAGGGGAAAAAATGTGATGTAAGAAGGAAAAATATTCTAGTGGGGCAAAATTAGGAAAAGCATTTAGAGGAATGAGTGCCAAAAATTATTATAAAATTAAAATTATGTAATAAAAGAAGAAAAAACAAAATTATGAAAGAGATTAAATAATCGGTAGATGTCAGGTAATTTTTCTGTATCTTTCTGATTGTTCATACCATTTCCTTGCTTTTTGATATGAATCATTTCCGAGATAGATTTTTTATAAAATGAACGTTCTGAATCTAAAATATTAATATTATCCCAATCTATCTGATGAACATACTGAAGTTGGTGACAAGAAACAACAGAATGATTATTAGATTTTCTAATGTCGGCTTTAAATTCTTTAATCCTAGTTTTTAATTTTCTTTTTATCTGTCTGACATAAGAGCTATCGCAATTACAACAATTAATTCTATATACCACATTGTTGTTATCTATTTTATCCAACTTATCCTTCCCTGTTTTAATAAATTTATTTAAGCTGTTAATGGGTTTATATGCAATATTTAAATTATACTTTTTGTAAACATTTTGAAATTTTTCTGTAAAATTTTTAACATAAGGTAAAGTGCTATACATTTCAATATTATTATCACTCAATTCTTTTTGATTCGTTTGCTTCAAATTATTTTTATGACTAAGAGATTTAATTCTATTATTGTGTTAAAAAGAAAATCTAAAGGATTATTTAATAAAGTATTAATCATATTAGAGATATTTAATGTATGAACATTAGGATGTGAGAGATGTATAATTCTATCAATTAAGTAAAAAACAACACCTTTTTTATGGCATAAAGGATGATTAGAATGAAAATTTAGAAATCTCCCTGAATGAGTAGGTTCCTTGTATAAATAAAAAATGATCTTATTATTTATTATTTTTATTGTTATATCCAAAAAATTCACACTACCATCATCATTTTCTTCTAACATAAAATTAATTCGATTGTGTTGAGAGTTAAAAATTTCTAAAGTTTGTTTAAGGAGGTTGTAAGGCTGAGACGGGCAGTGAGAGGAGAATGCTTTAATACAAAAGAAATATGGAGTGTAGCCAACATTTGAACATTAAAATTTGAAGAAATAAATAGCTAAAATTTAAAGAAATATGGATTATAATGCAATTAAAATGCAAAAAATATTAGTGTTTATTTGTGTAAAAGTTTCAAAGATAAACATATATTTTTTAGAACAATAAATATTTTTAGTTCAAGAAATGATTTGGCAACGGTGTAAAACTGAAAAATCGAAGTTGGTAATACTGCAAACTGCAATGTCTGACTGCAATGTTTGACGGGTAGATAAGGTTAACGTGACGTTATAAATGTTTTGAAGCGTTCTTTGACAAATCATTTAGTACAATTTTTTTTCTGCGATTAGTAAATCAAATGCTTAGAAGCATTTGTAGTGAGACTTTGACGGCACTACTCAACTGATAGAATATTCTTGATTCGCGATGATGAAACAACGTTGCCACATTTTCTCCATCAAACAGTTTCAATGGCAGAAGTATCACATCTTTGGTTATATTTTTTACTATTGTTAATAAACTGAGTGGTAAAAGTTGTTTTAATGTTCATATATATTTTTAATACGCTATACTTTATATATTAAACATAAATTTATTCGATTCTTAACATTTCAAATATTAATATTTATTGAAAACAGATACATAGAATCCCTATAAGAGAAAGAGAGATAGTCTAGTATAAAATCCAGAATTTTGTTATTAATTTACAGAAAAACGCTGGTCAAAAAATCTGAAAAAATTTACATAAAAGCATGCATTGTAGATAAAGCTATGTTCCAAATTTCAAGCAATTCTTAACATATTGCATTCTCCTTACAACCTCCTTAATGTTCTCTTTAGGCAATGCTAATAAAATATCATCTACATATCTGTAATATATAGGTATATCAATGTCAATAGTAGCATGAATCTTACTTTCAATATCTTCCATAACCAAATCAGAAATAATAGGCGATAAAGGAGAACACATGGGCATGCCAAATATCTGTTTAAAATATTTCTTCTCAAATTGGAAATAAGTTGAGTTTAAAATCAATTTTAGAGAATTAATAAAATCATTAAGTAGTATTTTTGTATGATTAATTTTCAATTATTCGCGACTTCGATTATGCGACATATAAGAGTCATGGCACACAAAAAACTTAAGCCAGTAGGATATACTAGTAGGAAATCAACCTGTTGGATGGCTACTGCTTACGTTATGGCCTTACGGACTCTACTGTGATTGGTCAATTCGCTTACTGCTTATGTTTTACTGCTTAAGTTTTTTTGTGTGCCATGGCCTTTAACGGTCGGCATCGTCAGATTTGATCGAATAAATTAGCAACGTGTTGAGTCAATTCTATATAGTTTTAATAAGTTACCTTTAATAAGTTACCTTTAATATAAATAAACGAAAAAGGCTGTATTCCGTCAAAGCGGATCATGGTGTCTAATAATATTTTGACGAAAATCTTACAATCTCCACTTTAAGCAAGTTAATTTTAAATTGAAGCTAAAGCACGTAATATAACAAATAAAAAAAACAATTAAATAATAATAAAGTTAATGATTTTTAAAACACTGTAGAGAATTTATTGCAAAAAATATTATCCCAGCCAGGATTTCAACCTTCGTATATTCCATAATGGAAGGATAGGGCATGCACATTATTAAAAACTCTTTTATTTGAAAAAATGTATCTGCAATATAATTGTATTTCGAATTTTATATTTCAGCAGAGCACATGAAAGTATTTTACATTATGTATTTCAGCGTAGCACATAAAGGTATTTCGTATTCAGTATTTTAAATATAAAGATTGACTATTAATTATTTGAATTATAAAATACAAAATACTTTTAACCTTTCAACTTGAAATGCAAAATATAAAATATTTTTGGTAATTATATAGAGATATGGACCACCCTTCGATGACCTTGACCTTGACATATGTTGTCAAGGTTATCATCCTGAGCGACTTTCAACAGGTTCTAGCCGTCACTCGTTATAAACTAAGAAGTTATTAAGAAAAAATTTTGAAAAAATAACGTCTTATTTCTGCTATACAGGGTGACCCATTTTAACTTAGACAGCCAAATAACTCGAAACATCGCCATTAAATAAAAAAATGTTTAAAACAAAAATTGTTGGATATGAAGGGGCTGATTGAACTATGACGTTGACAATGACCTTGACCTTCATTTTCAAGGTCATTTGAAGGTCAAGGTTATTTTTTAAAACGGGAAGCCCCATTTTTCGTTGAATATTCTTGTAGCTTATCTCGAGAGCTTTCCAAAACACTATAATAAAATATTTTTTCATTAAGTACTTCTCGAGTTATAAGGATCGAATATTACAGTACCGCCACCGACATTAGCATTACGCAAGGTATCCGACCGATGGCTAAAACCTCTTGAATGTTGTTCAGGATCATATCCTAGATAACATTCGTTAATATCAAGGTCATTGGAGATTGTTTCTCTTATTTTCATTTTTGCACTGAAAATTCATTTTTATGTAATATAACAAATAAAAATGGGTTACCCTGTATATAATATTAAAAACTATTTGGTAATTATGCATATTAGGATACCGCGCCGACGACCTTTACTTTGACATATGTTGTCAAGGTCATGATTCTGAGTAACTTTGCCTTAACAACTAGGTGGAGGTCTCTTATATTTTCTCAGATATTTAATGCCTAATTCGTGTGATAATTATTTACATTAAGGGACATTACATCCCCCCACGCTGGGCACGATCTTGTAGTGGTGCGGGGGCTCACCTCGGCGATCCCCCAGCCCGTGGCCGCTGTCAGCCCTTGGGCTGGCGGAGGTTTCCGGGCCTGGATGACCACTAGGGATGTTAACGGTGCCCAGTACGGGTCCCTCTCCTTTGGGAGAGAAGGCCTGTACACTTGGGTCCGGTACCCCAAGGCGTTCCCCCCTCGTCAAGGGGGTTGGTTATCGCTGGAGGACTCGCTCTTCTGAGCGGATCCTCACTGTGCCGGTAGGGGATGGCGACTCTGATTTCAAACGCCCGGTATCCTGGTGCCGTTAGGAGGAGATCTGCTCCCTGCCCAGGACCTTTGCGGGTGCTCCCGCTGCGCGGGCCGTCGTAGTGTTCGAATGCTCCCGACCTGTAGTGGCCCTAGCCGGGGGGGCTTCGACCTCAGGGTTGAGCCTTGTGGGACGTTCGTCCCCACCTGTGGGACCTAGGGATGGGGGGACCCAGCCTTCGGGTGGGAGTGCCAGTTGGCTCTTGCATTGTGACCTGCAACCTGCGCGGGGGGATCCCCCCTCTCTGAGCGGGGTGCGCCCTCCCCCCCTTGGCAGCGGTGGGAGGCCTCTGGTTTTCTTTGGAGACTGGATTTTGGTCCGTCCCCGTTCCGATGCTTGCTTGGACCCATTCTTCCATCTCCCGCCCCGCTCGGTC
>NW_017299070.1:12158-19425 GCF_001594075.2 Trachymyrmex cornetzi
CGCTTTAGCGCCGTTTTATCTGTGGTGTCAATGTTTCGTGTGCCGTGCCATTTGTCGCGTTTTGCGTGTGTTCTTGCGTTTGTGCGAGGAATCTTGCGGGAAGATGTTTTTGCGGTTGGATGCTGGCGCCGTGCGACATCATCTTTCGTGCTGCGCGTCGACGCGCCGTGGGAACAACGCGTGTCTACGGGCACTCATCCCCCGGTGTGTGGGTGAGCTTCTCCTCTTTAGGAGAAATTTTGCTTTGTTTCTTCTCTACACCGAGGCTGGTGTACGTCCTACTCATCAAGGTATTTCTGGCGGCGATGAAGAGGTGGTTGTCGAACTGGGGGACTTTGTCGGCGTGCTCCCCGTATTGTTACGCCGACAACCCACGCTACATGGAATGGACGCCGACAACAAGGAAACCAGTCCGGATTTCGGATCCCGAACACGGCGACTCAGGGGTATCGTTCCGAGGAGTCGTTAACCGACGATGGGCTAGCCGCGGGGTTGCCGACGGGCCCTTCGGTGTAATCGGCTACCGTCCGGGATGATGAGGGGATGGTGGCGGATAACGGCGGTGCGAGGAAGGATGCAGCTCCATTGGCGGAATCTGGTTGTTCGGGCTCTACAATATTGCGGGAGCTTCTTGACTCCTCGAGAAGGAATGAGCTGCGGTTGCAGCTTGACAGAAGCGAAGCTGAGAGTCGGACCGCGAGCGTGTTGACAACGGTTGGGTCGGCACACGGCTCGGCTTCCGGGAGAAGCCCTGCGGCCGGAGGGAGGAAGAAGAAGAGAGGCCTCAAGATCATTGGGATTCAGTCGTATCCGAGGCAGGCGGAGATTATGGTGGTCACCGGGGATATAGTCAACTCCCCGGTGGCCGAAAGCGGTTCCGTGAGCACCCCTGTTCCTGGGAGTTTCGGGCCTGGCTGATCGACCGGGACTCGTCTCGGATTCCGTGATTGTCGACCTCACTGGCGGTGACGATGTGGGCGGAGGTGCGGACTCCGCCGTCGGTGATGTGGTTTTATCAGAGGACTCTGCGGAGCTTTCGTCCTCTTTCGAACTGCCGCCGGTCGGGGGGACGAAGAGGTGGCGAAAGCCCAAAAGGAGCAATATGGCTCCTGTTCTTTATCGAGAATAGCCTCCAATCGTATGGATTTTGAGGATGACGAGTGGGACCGCCCGGATTTTAAAAGACTCCCCAAAAAGGGCTCTGAGACGCTGAAGACCCTCAAGTGGAGAAAAGGCCTGGTGGAATGTGAGCTCGATGACAGGCTCACACCCGAGCAGAAGGACGCGATCGAGGAGGTGACGTCGCTATTCCCTGCGACGTCTCCTAAATCAATAATGGCCGAGGCACTCAGGGTGCTCGACATCGCTGGCGAGGACGAAAGGCGGACCCAGTCGATGAACGGCACCCTGAGGAGAGAAATTAAGGTCGGAATGAGTGTCGACAGGGTGGCGATTCAACTCCTTGTTGCCGACATCATCAGGCTATCGGGACCCGCGGACGAGGCCGATGCCTCTATGCTCGCCCTCGAAAGGGAGGTGCTTAGGCTACGCCGCGAGATGGACGGGATGAGTAGGGAGTGGGCCTCCCTTAAGAGGGAAAACGAGTCTCTCCGACAGACCGTGGCGGATCTCGAGAAACGAAACGCGTGCGGCTATAGGGGGTGGACCGCTTCTACCGACAGGACGATCCCTATCCCTCTTTCTCCCCTTCTCCTTCGAACTGATCTGGATATTAATAATTCGACATCGAGGAGTCTAAGTCTCGCCAGCAGAGTTTTTATGCTGTATTTGGAAATAATCCAGGTAAATGGTGAGTTCCCCTGAAATTTAGACCGATTATTTAATTTCTTTAATAATTACGTGTTTGATTTTCAATGTTTGATAGAGCTTTAATATCACAGGTTGTTGAATTAAAAAACAATAATATATAAAAAAAATTGTTTAAAAATAATAATAAAAAGAAATGTAATTTAATTGTGAAATTCCACTTATGGCTTTTGATTAGATCATAATGTGGTTTAATCCTGCATTACTATTGTTAACGGATTAACGGGATTATTAATGACTATTAATGTAATAAATATTTTATGTGATTTGATTAATTTTTTGGATTACGTAATTGATTCACATCAATTGAGTTTTGTGATAAGTAAGCAATTTGTTTGCTTCACCTTGTTATAGCCATTTATTTGGATCGAATTTGAATAGACTCACGATCTTTTGTTATTGAGTATAGGATTTACATATACACTGTATTATGTTTTAAAATATTATTTGTGTTGAAAGTGTATTGGTTGTAGACTAGGTATAGATTATAATGCTTGAAAATATATTTATTGTTGAAGAGGAATTTTCCTTGAAAGGTCAGTATTTTGCTTTTTATATATTCATAATAAAAGCAACTTATAGCTTGTTTTGATAACACGCATTGATATCGTTATTGTTATATTTTGAAACACGTCCTTTGCTATTGTTTCATTTAGTTATATGGTAAGTAAACCTTTGGTAGAGTATTACATACTTGTTGTATAAAATACATAGTTTAATCATATGATAAATTTTAATAGATTAATATTAATATGTTATATTGTCAATGAAATCATATAACTAATTCACTGAAAAGTTGAAGATGGGGAAGAAGAATAAGAATAGATCCAGGGATTCTAATGAAGAATCATCAATCTCTCCAGAATCTAAGAATTCTAAAACAGAAAAAGGTAGAGAGGGGATCTTTTGTCTTCGGGTTTTGAACAAAGAGGTTCTCCTAAGGGGTTCTCCTAAAGGAGGAGAGGACGATTTAACACTTTTTAAAACGCCATTTATTAGTCAGGGGATAATGGAGAATTCAGAAATTACAAATGTTTACTCTAGAAATCGTATGGATAACACTACAGTTTTGGCAACCTGCGAGTGACTCTACATCGGACGATCGTTGAAGTTTTATTTGGTTAAGAAATTTGCTGAAGAAGATTCCAAAGAGAATCGAAACGTTCAAGATGTCGATATTTCAAATAAAGATGAGATCAACACATCACAAATAACAAATTTTTATGAAATAACAAATTTTATTTGTGAAGGTTTATTGCGCACCTTCGCTCGCGCTGACTCTCATTAGCCCACAATTAGATTATTTTTTATTATTACTCTAGAAAGTCATATATTGAATCTCAACTAAATAATAGATATAACAGTAACTCTTGCGCCGCTTTTCAAGTGTTTGTAGAAACCTTGGGAGAAGATACACTATCATTAGGTACATCCTTTATCAGTGGGTAGAAAAAATATATCAAATTTAACGATTTAGAAATATGTAGAAAAAAAACTTGGTTCTAACATTATAATAGTTACATTTGATAATTTTCATGATGCTAACAAATTTATTGATAATAAAAATATACTACCTGACAATTGGTTCATATATGTGCCTTATTTTAAAATATTCAGAATAGGTATAATTAAGGAAATAGATCCTAAGTTGTCATTGGAAGATATTAAATTGGGAATTTCATGGTTTGGCAATCCATTAGAAATCGTTAAAATGGAAAGACTTAAGTTCATTCATAAAGAATTTAATAATTTAATAAATTCTGAGTCTATAAAAATAATATTCATCTCGGGATTCTTACCGGAATTCATAAATCTCTGGAAAATTAAAATTAAAGTTAATCCTTTTGTAAACAGAGTAAGAAAATGTATGAATTATGCACGGTGGGGTCATACAGCGCGTGTATGTAGGGGTAATTTAATTTGTCCAAATTGTGGAGAAAATCATTCCAAAAATAATTGCAATGCTCAAAGTTACAAATGTGTTAATTGTTCTAAAAACCATGATTCATTTGACTTAAGATGCCCTGTTTTAAAAAAATGAATTTAACAAACATTGTTTGCGCTTATGCTAACGTACATAGAAAAACGGCTCTCAAATTTATTAAAAAACAGAATATAAAAAATTTTAAAGACGTCTTGAGAATATGTTACTTCATGGCTTAAGCCAGACAAGAGATTTCTGAGGATAATAATATAATTTTTGAAAGTAACCAAAATTTATTTCAGGAAGATATTGATGTAAATGATATGACTTCAGATTTGAACAAAAATAAAAATAAGATTACTCATGATGTTTTAAGGAATAATATCTATAAAACCGAATATTATTACTGCATTTTCAGTTTTCACGGCTTTTAGAATGGATCGTAGGAATCAAGGTGGTATTTTTGAAGGTAATAATGGTGGTGATATTGTAATTATCTGTAAATCTAGTTGGGATCCAACTATTTTGGATGTTAATTTTCCAGTCGATATGGGAATTGAGATTTCCTGTGTATTTATTAATAGATTGGTTATTAATAATAAAATGTTGTTGTTTGTTCATTATATAGACCTCCTGAAATATATATGAATAAGGATAAGTGGTTAAAGATATTCAAAGAGTTCTTTAAATTGGAAGACTCATACAATTTGTCAATATGTGGTGATTTTAATTCACAAAATGGTTTATGGGGCTTTTCAAGAAATAATCCGTCAGGAAAGGTACTGGCTGACATTATATCGAATTCTGGGCTGTTGGTATTAAATAATGGCGACGGTACTAGATTTTCTATAAATCCTGATCACAGTAGTGTTCCTGACTTGACTCTTTCTTCCCCAGATTTGGGTACTCTTTGTAATTGGTCCATTATGGACGAACTTTATGGCAGTGATCATTATCCTATTGCCGTTAATTTAAATGTTTATATTATTTAGGAAATTAAACTACCTAATTTGAGAAAACCAAAATTAATGTTTAATAAATTCAATAATGATAATTTTCAAAATATTTTAAATGGTTATATGAATTCACTAATGGACTCCCTTTAAGGGATGTTCATCTTTACAATGATTGGTATGATTTGGTGATGAAAGCATTCTTTGAGGCTGGGGGTGAGTGTATAGATAATGTTAACAATATCATAAAGTTTGATTCGAATACCAAACATATGACAACGGTTAAATTGAGTATAACTAATAAAATTAGTCATAAACCCTGGTGGGATGATAATTGTAAAAAAGCAATTAAAGAAAGAAAACTTGCCTATGATGGTTTGATCTCTACTACATCTAAGGACTCTTTATATTCATATAGAGTGGCATCACATAACTCCAGAAAAATTATTGATAAAGCTAAAAAGGAGAGCCTCATGAATTTTGTGAATGAAATAGATCACAAGGGACAGTCTAAGCCTTTTTGGGAAATGATTGATTTATTCAAGAATTGTTCTTACAATAAACCAAATTTACCTGCTTCTTGCTCTATGGATGACCTAATGGAATCGACTTTAAATAATTTACCCCCACCTTGATGTTCGGAGGAATTATTCCATACAATCCTATTCCATACAACTTAGAAACGATTAATACTGAAAACAATTTTCCCCAATGTAATTTAACGGAACTGAACGATTTAATCAATAATCTTAAAATAAAAAGTACTGCAGGTCCTGACCTTATCAATGATTATTTAATATCTATTTTAACATCTTCTCCAAGAGAGATAGTATTATTATCTTTTAATCAGATGTTGCAAGGGGGAGTTTTTCCGGATTCACATGGAAAGATTTCGACACAATACTCATTCCGAAACCTAACAAAAGAAGTCTAAGACCCATTTCGTTAGCACCATGCATAGGAAAAATATTTGAAAAAATTATTTTTAAAAGACTTGATAGATATTTAGAACTGGAAATGATTCTTCCATCTACTCAGCATGGCTTTAGAAAGGGTCATTCGTGTGACCATTGTTTGACTTTCATGAATATTGAGGCTTATAAAGCCTTTTCTCAGAAAATTTTATACCACCAAATACTTAAATTAAGAGTTCCATTTGAGTATAAGATTTTTTCAAGTTCTTTCTTGAACAAAGAAATGTTAATTTCTATAATTCTAATGTTTTATATGGTAAGAAAATCTTATTTAAAGGTCTTCCACAAGGATCAGTACTAAGTCCAATATTGTTTAACATTTATGTGAAGGACTTATTAAATTTTATTCTTCACAATTGCTTATCAATTCAGTTTGCTGACGATTTTGTAATAATATCAAAGGATCTCAATATTGATATAATTTTAAACAATCTTAACGTTGCTTTTAATAATATTTAAAATTGGTTAAATGAAATTAACTTATCATTGGAAATTGATAAGATTTACAATTTTTCATAGAACAAGAAAATATACGATGCCAAATTGTATTACATTGAACAACCTGGAGGTTCCCTTTTCCATGTCCATCAGATATTTAGGTTTGGAGATCATAAACATATTTGAAAAAAAAGTCTAATCAATTTTTGAATATACAAACGGATTTCTGGCTTATCTTGGGGTATATCTGATATGACTATCTGATAAATCATTGTTCTTATTATTCTTATGTTCTACTTTATATGTTAGTGATTTTATTCTATTGTTAATGGTATTAAACAAAAATTCTAGGGGGTACCCATTATTAATTAAATCATTAATCATATTTGTAATATTTTTCGTGTGAAAATTGGGATGTGATAAAAATATTATTCTGTCCAGCAAATTTTAAACCAAAGAGATTACATTGAAAAAATGAACAATATACTTGCGGATAAAGACATTTATCAATCATTGAACAAAGACCCTCTGAACAAATGGAGTAGAGAAATAAAAAATCATTTAATTTTTTAAAAAAATAAAAAATACATTGAACAAGATGCATATAAAAGACTGTTGATTACAGATGGAGTGGTTCCGAGAATTTACGGGTTGCCAAAAATACATAAAGTCAATTTTCCTCTTAGAGTGATTGTAAAAGTTATGTGAACAGCCCTACATCTCCGTTTGCTCAAAAATGTTTTAGACAAAAGCTTCAATAAAAATAAATTGGGTTAAATAAAAAATAGTTTTGATTTGGTAGAGAAACTAAATGGTAGAAGAATTTCTTCAAATTATAAAATAGTCTCATTCGACATAGTTTCCATGTACACAAAGATACCAACAGATTTAGCAATTGAAGCGATAGCTAATAGATGGGATATAATAGGGACACACACAACTTTGTCGATTACAGAATTTATTCTATCTGTTAAGGGGATGCTGGAATGGCCAAATTGTCAGTAATTTGCAGGTCAATTTACATCTCCGAATTTACTTAACGAAATCAAAACTCCTTTTACAGGGTTAAAATGGATGCAAAATTCTGTCGTGGTGCAATAGATTTGTACGAAAATCGGAAAAAAAGTTAAAAACTTACATTTTTTCAACAC
>NW_017299070.1:20484-20850 GCF_001594075.2 Trachymyrmex cornetzi
ATATAACATATTCATCAACATTACGGACTCTCCGTTGAAAAAACGTTATCAAACCGCGCCTGTCTATCGCGCGAGTGTTCGACTCACTCGCACGCAGTGGTGCTCCGCGCGCGACACGGAATCGCGCACGAATTTCTGAGGCCGCGGTCCAATTCACGCTCACAACGCTTAAAAACCATTTCATCCTTTGTTGTTTGTCAAATGTTAAATGAAGACAAACGATGCTCATGAGCGTTGCCAGCATGAATTGGACCACGGCCTGAGTCGATCCGGCGAGGCGGATCGGCTCGGCCGTCGAGCGTTGAACGGTAATAGGCGATGGGGGAAAAGGAGACGGCGCTTCAAAAATCGACCCAATATGTGTAC
>NW_017299070.1:21028-22585 GCF_001594075.2 Trachymyrmex cornetzi
TCTCATTGATTTGGCTTTGGGTGACGTTGTTAAGGTGAAGTCAAGGTCAAATCGATTTTTTGAAATGGAACATTATATTTTAGATTCCAGAATCTAATCGCTGACAGCAAGAGTTTTTCAAAATACTAGAATAAAGTTATTTATCATTAATATTTTTCCAGTTTTAAGTTCAAAGTTACAGCACCGACGGCATTATAGCATTACGCATGCAAAGTGTCCGATCGACGGCTAAAATCTATTGAATGTATTTCAGAATCATGTCCTGAATAACATTTGTTAAATATTCAAGAATAAATACTCCACGCGAGCGAAAACTGGAGATTTTTCCCGTCTACTGGAGAACTGGAGATTGATCCCGAAAACTGGAGTCTCCAGTCGAAATCTGGAGACCTGGCAACCGCGCGCGATTCGGTGCGGCGGCTCGGCCGGCGAGCGTTGAACAGTAATAAGCAGCGAAGGAAAAGTAGGCGGCACTTCAAAAAGGCCCATCGGCTCGAAATAAACAACTATTTCCGAGCACTGCTATAGAAGATGACGTAATTTTATAAATGCGTAGAATTATTCATAGAATGCTGTAGTGTCAGTAATCGGGCTGCACAGTACTATTCACAATAGCGAATTCGGTCGCTTGCACTATACTAGATCAGTGCATACTAAAAGCTGCTTTACGTGAAATTAACAAAGTTAAATGTAAAAGTATATAAATATTCTAAACGATTTCAACATTTGCAACTGACGCGCGACGATAGCGAAATGAGAAAAATAGACATTCACGCAGAGCTTGAGAAGGACAACAGGCGCGACGCGTGTCCTGTCATTCTGTCAACAATCGAAGCAGCGACGACAGTGAAGTCTACGAACAGAAGTGAGTTCGCAGTGCAATTGCAGTGCAGTGTGGTGTAGTGTAAGAAAAATAGTTATAAATATTTAATAATGAAAACTCATCAATGAAAAAAATTTCCCGCATCTTTCTACAGACTTCCGAAGAAGAAAGCATATATAAAGAGGTTCGTACATATAATGCATTTCTAATTGGTTCATTCACATTTAAAATGATAAATGAGTATATATTAAGAAGACTCCACCTCAAATTTTGATGAAAATACACTCAATGGATGCGTAAAAATCAAGATTTGTCAAGAAAGAAGCGTCGTTCTAATCTATGAACAGAGATATTAATTGTTAAAGTTGAGGATCATTCAGGTTAGGAAATCTGTCACAGCAGTGGTTCACTGCTTTAAACACCCAAATTCACTGCTTTAGCAAAGAATTTGTTGTTAATGCAGAGAACTTATGTTTTTAAAGCAGTGAATCTGTGTTTTTAAAGCAGTGAACCTGTGACATGTTTCCTAACCTGAATAGTCGTCGACTTTAACGATTACGATCTCGATTCATGGGGTAGAGCAATGCTTTTTTCTTATCAAATCTTTACTTTTACACGAAAACACATCGATTGAGTGTATTTTTATTAAAATTTATGGTTGCCAGGATGTTCTTTACATTAACCAAAAATGCTTTGTGGATATATCTTTATTGAATAAAACGGAAAATTAAAGG
>NW_017299070.1:22903-23146 GCF_001594075.2 Trachymyrmex cornetzi
AAGTCATCATATCTCGATATTATTCTACATAATTTGTTGGAAACACACAGGTATTATATTTATTATATAACTTGACTCATGAATTATTATAATTTATTTAAAATCATTCATGCTACAATTTGAAAATTTTGTGTGCAATTTACTATTAAAGACGAACGTTTGGACTATCGGATTGATTGTAATAATAGATATTCATTTCTCTGGATCATATAACTCGACACTTTTGTCATCAGTATTTATTAG
>NW_017299070.1:24323-25153 GCF_001594075.2 Trachymyrmex cornetzi
TAACTTTGATATAATTTGATTATAATCGGATCGCTTATTAAAATTAATAACTAAAGTTATTTCAAGTTACAAATTTTAATAAGCGATCTGATTATGATGTAATTATTGAGAAGTTATAGCTACTGCTAGGACAGCAGGGCGATCAATGACGGGCAGTGTACATACGTACTCACATAGGGTGTCTAGAAATTACCAACAAATGTTTCGTGCGTGGGTAGAACAGACTATACTGAATCGAAAAGTCCTGTACCATTTTGCGGTGTCAACAATAGTTAACGAGATATTAACGTTTAAAGATAGCCGAATACGCGCGTCCACCCGACCTACTATTGCCGAAGGTACGGCCCACCGAGCGCACGGCACGCGGGCCGCGAGGAGCGGGAACGGCCTAGCAGGTGCACCGCGCCGTTCGAGTTTAGCGATTCGCGGCGGTGAGCGGAGCGCTTGCCCCACTGCCCACTTCTCGTGCGCCAAGCTATCGATGACGGCACTTTGGAAATAATATCTCGATTGGGAAATGATCGAAATTTTTTTGAAAATTCAATTTAGTTCGCTCTAAAGCGTGCGCGTATACATACAGAAAAATGCTACATATGTATAAATATGACTTGTTTTAAATAAATAATATGTGTATTTTTTAAAAGGGTATATGATAATTCTACTGACAACGTTCGTGAAAAAGAAAGAGCGCACTAAACTGAGTCGAACCGAGTCTACCATTTTGTAATTTTCGCAATAGTTAACAAAATATTAGTTTTCAAGAATTTTTTACTCAAGTACTATCAACTTTACAGAAAAACAGCAAGAGACAAAAATTGTTAATTTTTTTC
>NW_017299070.1:25324-25574 GCF_001594075.2 Trachymyrmex cornetzi
CTGTAAAGTTGATAGTATTTGAGTAAAAAATTCTTGAAAATCAATATTTTAGTAATTAATATATCTTATAACTATTGCGAAAATTACAAAATGGTAAAGTCAATTCGACTCAGTTTAGTGCGCACTTTCTTATTCAAGAACGTTGTCGGTAGAACTATCAAATATCCTTTTAAAATACACATATAATTTATTTAAAACAAGTCACATTTATACATATGTAGCATTTTTCTGTATGTACACGCGCACGCTT
>NW_017299070.1:27512-29123 GCF_001594075.2 Trachymyrmex cornetzi
CTTAAACTTTAAAAGTTCGTAACTCAGGAAGATCTCAAGCAAAAAGGGTTTTTAACCAGTGTTTCGGAAACGTCTTGACACCAGCTTTAAGGACATGTAAGAGAAAATAGGTGTTTCCATTTAATATTTCAAAGTTGACCTTCACAGTGTCCTTCAAGGTCACATGAAGGTCATTTCAACATAACCATATAATAGACCACTTGATATACTGAAACTTTTGTTTTGTTAAACATTTTTTTCCATAAGCATTATTTTCCAAGATATTTGACCGTTGCCGAACTTTCTCCCATCACTGTATAATATGTAACCATGTAGTATTTCAATAGTGCCAGAAGCGTCTATTTTGACGGTACTGATTCGTAGTATCATACGCATGTGTAATAGTTTGCCATAAATGTCAGAAGCGTCTATTTTGATGATACTGGTTTGTATTATCATATGCATGTTATTGTTTGTTATAAATGTCAGAAGCGTCTATTTCGACGGTACTGATAGAATAAATCTCAGAGACGTCTAATCAACCGATATTGAAATATAAAGATATCAAAAGCGTTTGTCTTGACTGTAATGGCAAAGTAAACTTCAGAAGCGTGTATTTGAACGGTACTGGTTTGTATTACAAAAACTTCGATCGCAATGCAAGCTCTACAAGTATGGAGAGTGATGCTATTGTTGAGGGGTTTAAAAATAGCATTGAAATGCATGAATTGATCTATAGAACGATCATCGCCGATGGTGATAGCAACGTATTTAAGTCCATTATTGATAATAGATCGTATCAGGAGCAAATGACAACAGTGAGCAAAATAGAATGTACAAATCATTAGCTTCGTAATCTATGCAAAAAATTGAAAGTCATCTCAGTAACGGCTGAGCCAAAGATATGCGTAGAAACCGTTTTTATATAAAATACCGAAATGTTGAGAAGAACATAAAAAGATTCGGAAAGCCGTTTTAGAGGCAGTTGTTCCTCTAATTTTGATTTTTAGTGCCGCCAGTCGGACACCTAGGTTAAATACTGTAACTTTCAAGGCTAACATTTCAATAAGAACTTAATAAAAAAAAAAATAGTTTTGAAAAGCTACACCAGCTGTTAAATTGTAGAATAAAAATGGCATGTGTCGTTAAAAAAAAAATAAATGTGACCTTGATCTGATCTTAGAGACGCCATCCAAAGTCAAACTAAATATCAGTAAATAGCTCCTTTAAAACCTTACAACTTTGGTCTGAAACGTTTTATCTAAAAATGTTATTTAAGGCCCTTAGCATAAGGATGACCGTAACCAAGTCGTAGAACGTGAATCATAATCGTAGGTTATAGTCAACGCACTATATATATTTTGGCGTTCTATGTATGTACGCCGATACAAGTAGAATTCACATTTCTTTACGATTAGTTATAGCCATCTTTATGTTCAGCCCATAAATCCGGGGTCTTTTTGGCCCCTACATAATACATATGTTATACATATATATGTGGTATATATATATATATATACATATATGTATATAAAACATACATTACATAGTCAATAGCCATATGCATAATTTTCGCTGTACGTCCATGAAATGTATATAAGTATATCATATTCAAAGTGTTTTAGTAAATGT
>NW_017299070.1:29786-30672 GCF_001594075.2 Trachymyrmex cornetzi
GTATACACGTGTAATGTAATAGCACTTTTTCCTTTATGCCCAATGCCATTTTAATTTAGGATGTAACGTGTATTGTCAACTCATAGATACATCGCACATACATATGTAGCTATTCCATCTCTTTTTATTACGTCTAATGGGCCTTCTATAATAAGCCATTAGTCATATATCAGAAGTCAGATGCTAAAAATTGACAACTATAATTGGTCAATTTTTAGCTTCTGACTTCTGATTCATGACTAATGGCTTATTGTAGAAGGCCCATAATAAAAAGAGATAGAAGTTACCCATATTTATATATTCAGATATAACATAGATATGTTAGTAAATATTAGAATTATATTTTATGTGCAATATGATGTACACGCATTACAAAACATAAAATATATTTCTAATTCATATCCACATATGTGTAGCTACTTCATCTCTTTTTATTACATGTAACAAAAAAAGATACAAGTTTTCATGCTCAGATATTCACGCAGATATATTAACATAAAATATTATAATTTTATTAGTATTACAATGTGTGTATGTATGTATGTATGTATAGATATACTTCTATATATATAAATAATAAATGTAAGTATATACATACATATACAAACATTATAATATAGAAACATGTGAGTGAATATTAGAATTATGTTTTATCTGTACATTATTATGTACACACATTACAAAACATAAAATGTATTTCTAATTCATATTCACTCTATCTGTTTAGATGTATTGGAATTTTATGTGCATTTTATATTTTCAATACATCTAAACAAACATGGTGGATATGAATTAGAAATACATTTTATGTTTTGTAATGTGTGTACATAATAATGCACATAAAATATCATTCTAATATTCACTCACATGTCTCTGTATTATAATG
>NW_017299070.1:33675-38648 GCF_001594075.2 Trachymyrmex cornetzi
GTAGACAACACCTAGACATTCACTTCTTCGACGGCGAACACCTAGACTCTCACTTCTTCGACGGCGAACAATCTATAAAATTAAACTGCATGTATACATACACACACATTATACGATACACATCCAATTCTAATATTATGTATAAATAGATATACAGAATATCTGCATGAATATTTCAGCATGTGTAATGTCTATGTCTAATGTGCGCATATTCACATAATTACGATAAAGATGCATTATTCTAATGTTGTACATAAGAATACATCAGTAATATTATATTTGTATTCATCAAGGAGCAGCTATAAATATACATGTATCTATTGACACATTGTTGTTGCTTTTCAGAAAGCGACACAGTGTGACAGTGATCATGTCATCTTCGTATATTAGCAAAAAACTAGTGGTGCGTTCCGTATCGCGCATGATGTGCATGATGCATCCATTGTCCTTGTTTAACGTTTGGTGAGCAACAAGGATAAACGATGTATTATGCGCATCATGCGAGAAACGGAACGCACCCTAGGATATCGTTCACTGTATTAGAACGATATTTTATTTGTGCGTTTTTGTCGTACGCGCGCGGGGCGCGCGCGACAAGCTTTTTCTGCGTGTTGATTGGCTATAGGATAGAGAGATCCGAGGACCTCTCTGTCTTGCACACATTTGTCGTACGACAAAAACGTATAAATGAAATATCGGCCTTATGCTGGATTCACTAGATTCGACGTGCGTCGTACGGCTCTCTGCAATCAGAAAATAGGATTCCGATGATACGAAGCAAAACCCATCGAAATTCAGTTGCAGACCGTCGTACGACGCAAATCGAATGCAGTGTGAATCCAGCATTACACTGTGTCATCTGTCTCTTGCTTGAAAGCACCTTTTGTATTGACAGATATTCTAACCTAAAAAAGTATTGGACATAAGAACAAGTGCTATTACAAGCATGTTTCGATGAAATACTGTCAGTACTTAAAAAATCTATACTTCATATTACATATGTTACAGATTTTTAATACTGGGTGTATATCTATTATAACGCGATATTATTCAAGTTCGTCGTGTCAAATACTCGAACAGACTTGTTAGAGTGAGTACGAGCTATGTGGTAGGCATGCGATAGCATGCGACATGAGGAAATGCGTTTGGCTTCAAGGCTAACGCGCTGTAGGACGCTCAGAGGGCGTAAGCGTACAGGCGTAAGTTTCTGAAAATCTATATTATCGACCTTGATTAACTTCGACCGTCACTCCAGCATCGCCTTAAATTAATATTGAATTCTACATATTTTCAATTCGACAATAAATTCTATAAACAAATTTTTGGTATGCCGATGGGTTCACCACTCTCACCGATTATTTCAGATTTAGTTATGGAGGACATAGAAAAGAAAATTCACTCTACGATTAATATTGAAATTCCTATTTATTTCAGATATGTCGACGATATTCTTATAGCGTTACCTTACAATGAAATAGAAAATACTCTAAAACTATTTAACAAACAACATAACAGGATAAAATTTACTGTAGAAGGAAATGAGAGTGGAGTGAACTTTCTAGATGTTACAATCAAAACAATTAATAACACAATAATTTTTGACTTGTATAGGAAACCTACGTTTTCAGGAAGGTACCTTAACTTTCATTCCAATCATCCTATGATACACAAAAAAGGTATTGTCATCTCGTTACTGGACAGAATAATATTTTTATCACATCCCAATTTTCACACCAAAAATATTACAAATATGATTAATGATTTAATTAATAATGGGTACCCCCTAGAATTTTTGTTTAATACTATTAACAATAGAATAAAATCACTAACATATAAAGTAGAACATAAGAATAATAAGAACAATGATTTATCAGATAGTCAAATTAAAAAATTTGTTACTTTGCCGTATGTCAGCAATATAACGGAAAAATTAAAACACTTATACAAAAAATATAACATAAATGTGGCTTACAAACCGACCAATAGTTTATCACAATTCATAAAAACTGTCAAAGATAAACTCAATAAAAATGAAAATAATCATTTAGTTTACAAAATGAAATGTTTAAATTGCGAAAATTCTTATGTAGGACGAACAAAAAGGAAATTAAAAACGAGAATTAAAGAACACAGAGCAGATATATATATATATATATTAGGAAATTAAATAATTTCCCCTCCGTAATTTCTCAACATCGCATTGAGCATAGTCATGACATGGATTGGGAGAATGTTTAAAATGTTGACCACTTTTGTATAGTGTAGTAATTTAAAATTGTAATTCTAATTGACTTCTTAATATTTGAATAATTATATTATGCTAAAGATAAAATTTTATATTTAAAATTGACAAATTAATTTTTTCCTTTGATTTATCTAAATATGTTTGTAAAATGACTGATAATTGTAGTAACACATAATTTTATACTTGAAAAACATAATTTTATACTGAAGATGGCCTAATTAAAGGCCGAAACGTTTATACATTGTATTAAGTGTGTTAGTATCGCAACTGTACTCTAAACATCTTATTAAAAATTGCGTATATAACATATCTTGTAACATATATTTTATTTCACTGATAAAATCCAGTGTGTGGCATACGCTCATTTTTTGAAATTGTATTTTATTGGAAGCCACGTTGTTTGAAAGTTAGAGATCAGGGACTTTAAACCAGCATTATATAAGTGGGATGCTCATCCTTCTTATTCTTATCCATTTAATTTGAGATCAATTAATCCACAGATAGATGTGGGGTCGGGAATGTTGGCTAAAGTATGTGGGAATCCAAATAATGCTTTCAATAATTTGACTAATTTTTATTCAGTTTCGGATCAAGAAATTAAAATATTTATAGACGGTTCTAAATCTCTGGACAAAGATAAAAACGTTAATATAATTGGATGTTCTGTTTGGATACCGTCTCTAAATATTGAATTAAAATATAAACTGAACAATCTGTCGAGTTCTTTTGCAGCAGAAGTATGGGGTATTCAGAAGGCGATAGAATGGATTACTGAACATGAAGTTCTGTATTCAAACATTTGCACAGATTCTAAAAGTAGTTTAGATGCACTTTTACATAGAAAATTTGAGAAATTTAAATTGGATCCACTAATTAGAGATCTTCAAAATAAACTATTAGCATACAATAAGTCATTTCCAAACGGTAGGATACGTTTTACCTGGTGCCCCGCACACGTGGGAATCAGGGATAATGAAAAAGCGGATAAATTGACTAAATCTGCATCAATTTTGGGAGAATTTCTGAACAATAAGATTGACTATAGTCAATGCATATCTAGCACGAAATCTAAATATGATTTAATTGACGAAACATTTTTGTGTTCCCTCAACCAGAATGCGGGATTATTTATAATAATTTGGCTAGTCATATAAGTTTAAAATCTTTTAAAAAATTTAAGTGTAACAGAAAAGATTTTTGCGTTGCGGTCAGACTTGTGACAGGTTATTCTTATACAAATCATTTTTTATTTACAAGGAATTTAAAGGATAGTCCGGAATGTGAATGTGGATTTGGTATTCAGAATATTGATCACATTTTCTGGGCATGTCCAAATCTTAATAATGAATTTAGGTTGGAATAACGAATATATTAATTAAATTTAGGTTGGAATAACGAATATATTAATTAAATTAAAGATTTTCCCTCCATTGTCGATTTCCAGTAGTCATAGCAACTGGTAATATTAAAAAGCTATAAGCAATTTAATTAAATTTATTAAAAATAATAATATAAAAGTGTAGAATTAAATAACTAATAAGATTTTAATAAAATTAATTTGTGAACATTACAAAATTATTTTTATACGGTCTATTATGTATAGGGGATTTCATTTCCCCAGATGGTCCAAAAATCCCTATAGAGAATCTGAAGTCTTATGGCTTTGTGAGTTCAAAGCAGTGTTAAGAGTTCCAAGTTAATTTCTAAGAAGAGATATCAATTATATCAATTGAGACCTCTGCTCCCCGAGGAGGTTATTCATAGGATTAACTAGATCCGTTATTTTCGCATAGTACTGTGTCTCTATATTTGAGACGGAAAACCAATCAAGGGGAAACAAAAGAAGAAGAAGACGGTTACTTCGGAGGAGGTGCTACTGGCATGCCGGAGGGTTAAATCCGGAAAGGCCCCTGGCCCGGACGGTGTCACCGGCTGCCTGGTCAAAGGCACCGCTCAGCAGCTCGCTCCTCTGTGGGCGAGGTGCTTTATCGGCTGTCTCAGGGTGGAGCGCTTCCCGCGAGCCTGAAAAGTCGCCAGGCTCGTTTTACTTAGGAAGTCCGGTAAACTTCCCGATTCCCCATCCTCGTTCAGGCCGATATGCTTGTTGAGCGAGGCGGGGAAGCTCCTTGAGCGTATTCTGGTCCGTAGGCTTCATTTTTACACCTAGACGCTACCGGGGGTATCGCCGACTGTCAGTTCGGCTTTCGGGTCCACCGTTCAACCATCGACGCGGTCTGACGGCTACGCGAGTCGATGGGGGACGGCACGCGGGACGGGGGTGTTGTGTTGGCGGTATCGCTGAATATCGCTAATGCTTTTAATTCGCTCTCGTGGCCCGTTATTCTCCGTGCTTTGAGAGATAAGAGTGTGCCGTGGTACCTCCAGTGCGTCCTTGGGGATTATCTGTCTGGCCGGAGCCTGACATACGTCGACAGACAGGACAGGATTGTCAACGCCGATATGACGTGTGGAGTTCCGCAGGGCTCGGTCCTTGGACCGATCCTGTGGAACGTTGGATACGACTCCATTTTGCAGCTTCAGATGCCGGAGGGGTGCTCAGCGTTGTGCTACGCCGACGACACCCTTCTGGCGGTGACGGCCAGCTTGTCGCGGAGGCGTGTGTTAGGGCCGAGATCGGCGTCGCGTATGTGATCCGGTCAATCGAGCGCCTTGGATTACGGGTCTCTGTCGCTAAGACGGAGGTCGTGGCCTTCATGGCGAGGCCTGT